>NC_139151.1:66484656-66595738 GCF_964270905.1 Leucopleurus acutus
AACCTGCCTGATGGGTTAGGGAAGTTTTCTACCTTTTTTTCTGCCACAAGAACAAAAAGACACGATTCCTAACATTAAAGGCACAAATTTTTATCAGCAAAGCAAATTTCTATTGAGAAATTTGACCAAAACAGGCTCCCCTGGCTCCACCCTTGGCCATATTTTCCTTTCTTAAGCAATATCCCTTTCACACAGATGTGAAAAAACTGCCAAGTGGGGTGTGGGAATAACCTGCCCGCCCCTCTCCCCAGGCTGACTCATGGCAGTTTATTTTTGCATTGGTTGGTAAATAGCTGCTCCCCCATTTCCACCAGTACCCCCACCCTCCGAGGGCAAGCTTGCCCCTCCCTCGGCCCGGCCAGCCCCTCCCACAGTCCAAAACCAGCAGGCACCCCTACATCTTCCCACACTGACCGGACAGTGCCCGGCTGTTGCCCATTGTTCAGTATTTTGACCATCACCCGTCCTGCATCCTCTCGATCCCAGGTTTTGAGACACAAAATACCCTGTGTGCTCAGCCCTACAGATCCAAGCCAAAAGGCTCAGGCCCGTCTCATGGCTGTGCCGTCCCATCGTGGTTTTAATAGCGAGCTTAGCAGCTAAGAATCAGGAAAGGGTCTTCAGAGTCCAGGCCCCTTCTCTGATGTGTCTGCCCTGCCTGTCCCATCCTTGGCTGGTTCCCAAATGGCTTCACTCATTTATCCCCAACATCTTAGCTCCTTTAAAGCCCTCTGAGCTCTCACCTGCCTGACAGCCCCACCCCCATTCCACGCTAGAGCCTTACCATCTACTATTAGGCCTTCCAAATGCAGACCCTCTGCCCAATGGGCTGGGCTTTATCAGCTTGTGTCCAGAGGACCCTGAGGCTGATGCCACCTGGAGCCTCATCTCACTCTCCACCGACTTCCCTGCCTCTTGTTACTCTCCTTGTGCCGTCAACACTTAGTCACAGTGCCTCACTTGCCCTTGGGGACTTTTTCCTCATCTTCTGCCATGCGTCCAAACCTGAGCGCTAATCCGAACCCAGCAGCTGTGGGAAATTCCCAGCTTTCCCTGTTCTGACCACAGCTCTGGTCTTCATAGAGATAAACGTTCTAAGTTACATTGGGGTCTCCTGTCCATTTGACCAAAACTAAAAAAGAGATGGAACCTACTTCTCCAGAGGGAAAGGGCTTTTCAAAAGGAGCTATAATGCGATTGATGTCCAGTCATAGAATCATAGTAAACTCATTTTTTCAATTAACATGAACTTTTTCCTACTATGCTTTGAATTGTGAAATTACTACTACGATTGAGGAATGATTAAATCATGGGTTTTTTTTTTTCTCATTTTCTTTCTTTCCTGTTGCTTGAAAAACATTGTTCACAGATGTTTAAGAACATATATTAAAAGTGAATTCCAGTAAAAGCCTATTAATTACATTATTCAGCCTGGTTCAGTAACTCTTTCAAAATAACATGCGTGTTTAGGACAGGAGTGTTTTCCAGTTGTCATTTCATGAGATAAATGTGTTGGGAAATGAAGAGAGTATAAATAGATGTGAAAGTCACTTTATCTAATTGAAGATGAATGCTGAGCTTGGGGAGCTGTAGCAGAATTGAGTCCTGGTTCAAACTTGCCTTGAAAGAGATTTATGATCATGGGATATGAAGCTTCATCTCCCAGGGGCTCTCCTGGTGACCATTAACTCCTTCAACTCAGTACTCCTTCAACTCAGTACTCCCTCAACTCAGTACTCCGTCTTTGTGCAACCCGCAGAGGCAACTCGCAGGATGGATGTGGGGAGAAGGAAGGATGCAGCAGTTTGTCTGTCAGGTCAACAGAGCTAAATAACAACAACAGCAAAGCCACTGCTTCATCTGGGCCTGTGGAATTTAAAGTGCCTTGACAGACTGAGAGCCACATTCTCTCATGTGTGTATGATGCCAAGTGGCCTTCCCTTGGGTTTTGATGTCTTCTGTTTATGTCATCGAGATTTTCCAGAATGCTTTTAAAAGGGGGAATTAGTAGTAGCTCTAGCACTGTTGGTTTTAGACATTATTGTTGAAGCCTGGCAGAGCCATAGTATTTGAGCTCATTTTTTGCCTTGACCTCGGAAAACCTTTTTCCAGAAAACTGACTGCTTAGGTCTAATCTGTGGTTACACACAAAGGAGATCTTGGCTAGAAATGAGGGTTCTGTTGTGGCCTTGATATTGGAAGATGCTTCCCTGATGGAATACTGCAGTACCACATGGCTTAAAATATTAAAAGGTGTATTAACTTGAATTGTTTTGATGGTTCAAATACCCTTAGAGGTTGCTGGGGGAAAGCTAGAGTTCTTAATGACTGACTGGAAGAATAAAATGCACTTGAACCTCTAGGTCAAATGCTGAATTCCTCCTGCAGGTGGAAACGCTGCACCTTACAGGGAAGGCCAACTCTCATTTTTACAGTGGCCTTACCCATTTGAAACTTTCCCGGAATCCCTTATCATCAGCTCCCCACCCAAAGGATGAAAAACACCATCTGAAAAACACCATTTTCCCATCTCTTATTGGAGTTTGCAACTTTCTTGACTAACAGATGGCCAGAAAATGTGTAAGCCCAAATAAAAGCAAAGCACGGTCTTCATTGTGTCTTCACGAGTGTCAGTTGCTTTTTCAAATTAAAATTATGTAAATGATCCCTTGGCTTGAAGCAGATCAGCTATGAAGGAAACAACTCCAGCACTTGAGTATTTTAGTTTGGGTTGTGCATAGGGCGCTTTTTTTTTTTTTTTTTTTGCTTTGCTTTTCTTTTTTTTTTTAAGCTTTTAATGTTTCCTTTTAAAGAGAAAGAAGAGAAGAGTCATTGGGTAGAAGCATTTTGCAAGTTGCTCATTCACAAAACTCGCCGAGTTTCACCAGCAGCCAGCCTAGAATATTAGGGCTGGCAGAGACCTTAGAGGTCCTTGTTTTAATGAACTTGAGGAGGGAGGGAAAGATGCTGGAGTAAAAGACCAAAGGAGGGCCCAGCCTCTCTGGGTTTGGCATCTTTCTTACCTCAAGGAGTTAAAAGTCTGGGGCTGAGCGCGATCAACCAGATGGTCTTTAACAGCAACATGGTTCATATTGTTTAGATTATCCTCTTGCAAGTACCGTGCCCCGTTTACCTTTTATGGAATAAAGTGTGGAAAATTGACCACAGATGTAAGTAACCAAGAATGACGGGGAAGCTGTTGTTACCAGGCCTCCTCTTTTCTCTCCAACACGCCTGATCCCGAAGATAAAAATAAAGAGAGAAATGGGAGGCAGGCAGAGCCGTAACTTGCCTTACCTCGGGGCTCGGGCCTGAGCCACTGTGAGCCCTTTGCCGGACATTTCCATAAATCCACGTTTGGCCTCAAGACTCCTGTGCAGGCTACCCTCACACTCTGAGTTTCCAAGTGCCCTCCAGTTAAAATATCATACCACATAAGCAGTTTTTCCATCCTGTTTGGAAAGGCGGCGGGGGGCAAGTCTAACATACTGACGGGGAGCAGTTTTGGAGCCCTCGGTTCCCCAAAGGAGAGCAATGAGTGGCATTTTGCAGCCTTCTGCGCGGGTCAATTCTGCATTCCCATTGCTTTGATTGCTATCTCGGCTGCAAGCTGGGCCCAATTAATTAGAACTAGGCCCTCATTATTCCTGAGAATGTATTTCTGAGCCTGACAGAAGAGTTGACTACCCAGAACGGGCCCAGCTAGGAAGGAGCTTGTTGAGACAGGCCTGTGCTTTCCTTTACGGCATGCTTTTTAGGATTAGACAGGCATTTATGCCTTTTTAAACCCTCAGAGGGATATTCTCCCACCAAAGTCATAAACTAGGTTTTATGAAGTCCCTTTGTTTTCTCCATCTTCCTCCGTCCGGCACTCCATTGCCAAGGCCACGCTGGCTTTCACCTCTCATCCTTCTCTGTGCCACTCGCTGCCTTTGCCTGTGGCTATGACCACCATCGGGTGATGGGACTTCTGCTTGCAGGTCAGCTCGAGGCAGGGAGGGCCAAGAGGGTCCCCGCACTCGGGGCACCGCCGTCTGCTCCGGGCCTCTGTAAAATGATTGCCGATCCTCGGAGCAGAAGACTGGATTGCCCTCCCTTTACGAGGGGCCAACACGAGGTGGGGCCCCACTCCTCTGCTCACTTGTATTCTGTGTCTTCTCATTCCCGTCCATTTCAGCTCCACTCACTCCTTCCACCAGGCTCTCTGTCCGGAGCCCTGGCTCTGCAGTCAGGAAACTCCCCAACATCAGACATCCTGAACCCGTTCCTCATGCACTTTCCCAGAAACCCGGGCCTGTCTCTGGGACACGGCTTTCTTCCCACGCTTCCCTGGTTTTCCGTGCACACTTGTAGCTCGCCGTCCTCCATGACTCCCTTGAAACCCCGCCTCCTTTTAGGCTGATCAGCCCACTCCCATCTGTTACGAGCCCCTGGAAGCTTCTTGCTCCCCGAGGACTTTAGCTCTTGGGGTTGTCACACACGCCCCTCCTCCCCATGAACGCAGCAGCCTCCTTACTGACCTGGCCACCAGCCGTGTACCTCCTCTGTCCTCTCTGCGTCCACAGCTGCTCCATCCACTCCACCACGTGATTTCGCTCCCACGTCTGGACTCCCGAACGCTTGCCCTCTGAGCGTCCCCTCCCTGCCCACAACCTTCCACGTCACCATCTCTTAATTCCCAGGAAGACGTGCTCGCCAGCCTCTAGCTCCTGACCCTCTATTCTCCCAGACCCTCAGTCCTCCACACCCCAGCCCGGTCAATTGTAGATTATTTCAGCCACATTCTCCAGCATCCTCAGTTTTCCCCACCTCCACCCCAACTCCTTTTGTTCTTTCACTGTCCCAGCTGTGCAATCCCCAGCCTGAATCCACTCCCAAGGCCTTTTTTGCTGAGCCTGCCACAGGCCTGCTAAGAGCTGCTGGAGATAATCACATAATCTGCGTAAATGACTTGGGACAAACCCCTGACTCTAACATTACCCCAGCCCTCAGTGCCACCCGAATCCTTTCTCCTCAGTCAGCTCCTTTTTCCCCCTTATTCAGCAAATGTCTTGAAAATCCATCTACAGCACTGTGTTTTCGCAGTTTCTAATCATGTATCAAACTGCAGCCTGGCTTCTGCTCCCATTGAAATCGTTCCAGCAAAGGTTACCCGTGACCTCCCAACTTCCAAATTTTCTCTCTTCATTTCACATGATCTCTCTTCAGCTGTCAGCCTCTTGGAGTACTCCTCTTCCTTGTCTGTGACAGGTATCTCTCAGGGTTCCCCCTTCTCCTAACACTTCATCCGTTTTCCCCACGGACTATCCCTTTTCCTTGGTTCTTAAAAATTATTATTCCCTGAGTTCCCATCCTCTGCCCCCTCTCTCCTCACTTCTAGCCATGACCCTGATCCCACAACATAGGAAAAAACAAACAGGGTTGATCTTATCAAAGGCCACTTCTGAAAACATCCTTCCCATTCGACTCGGATGGGAAGGGAAACACGCTAGGTGACCGGTGGTGCTTAACGGTCAGTCTGCTTCTAAGATGACGGCATGGGTCTCAGGGCTGAAAAGTGTTCGTTTTGGTGACAATAGCAAGTGCTGGTGCCTGTGGGCTCTGGATGGGCAAATCCCCATGGCATCCGCATAGGGTTTGCACTACCACGTTGGGTGTGAAATTCTCATAGGCCGTCAGGGACGATGAATGGGCAGTTCCTAGAACTCGGAGAAGAGCTGCCGTTTAAAAGCTGGCGTGTACAGTGGAAATGGTACTAGGTTTAGAGTTAGACATTATATTTCAAAACCTTTTTTCCTCTTACCAGTTATGTGACCTTGGGCAACTGAGTTCTCTCCTGGCTGTATCTCAGTGTTTTCATTTGCAAAATAGATGACATTATCTTCTACCCAGGATTAGGGATAAAGCACATCTTAGGAAGATGTTATGATTTGCTAGCCTTAATTCAGTAGGATGATTGAACTGATATAGTGGTGTTCTCTTAGGTCACCATTAAGCTGACAGCTCACCCCAAATTACTGAATAATCCTCCTTTTTGGCGCTAGCATCAAGAGTCGAGGAGAGAGTGAGCAGAACTGGTCCCTGTTCTCAGACTGGTTGAAACCACGCACCGTGCCGTTAGAGCCATTTCAGTCATAATATCTGATCCAGGTTTCATTGAGGTTGGGGAGCAGGAGTTCTGGAGATAGAGAGATCAGTGTGGGATGGAGTAGATGGGACAAGTGGCCTGGGAGAACCTTCGGCTGCCTGGAATAGAATATCCTGTTAGTATAAAGCAAGTAATGAGTGATAGTCATAGGCTTCTGTTAAAGTTAGGTGAGGGAATTAAAATTGATGCCAAAGGCCCCAGGGAGTCACTAAATATTTTTGAGTGAGAACATGCAAACTATGTTTTAGGAAGATGAGTTTAGCTTCCTCATGTATAAGACATTTTTGATTGGGAGGATGGGGCCAGGGAGGACATTAGACAGATTGTTGCAGAGCCAGACCCTGAACTGAGGAAGTACAGGCTTAGGTTGGGAAGGAAAGGATGGGAGTGCAAACTATTTCAAAAAAAAACTATGAAAAGCATTAGTGACAGTTTTCATATTGGTGATTCCAGTGTGTGTTTTCCAACACTGTCAAGCAATAATCCAATTCTCAGTGGCCACTGACCAGATGGATGTCCTACAATTCAACTCTATTCTAATACTGTCTACCTGGAGGTAGCCTCACAGGTTAAGGTCTCAGTTTTACAAGACTGTCCCCCCTCGCCCACCCTCACTTTAGATGCCAATTTCAAGTCCAGGTTGTTACCTGTGTCTCTGACCCACTATAGACTGAAGGCTCCCACAAACCCCTCCTCAGGTTCAAGTAATTTGCTAGAGTGACTCACAGTACTCAGGAAAACGGTTTGCTTACTAGATTACCCATTTATTAAGAGTACAGCCCGGGGACAGCCAGGTGGAAGAGATGCTTAGGGCAAGGCGTGTGAGAAGGGGTGCAGAGCGTCCACACCCTCACTGGGTGTTCCACTCTCCCAGTACCTGCACATGTTTACAGAATGGAAGCTCTCTGAACCCCATCCTTTTTCAGGTTTTTATGGAGGCTTCATTACATAAGCTTGATTGCTTAAATCACTGGCCATTGGTGATTGAACTTAATCCCCAGCCCGTCTCCCCTCCCATGAGGTCAGGGGGTGAGGGTAAATTCCAACCCTCTAATCTAGTAGTAGGTTCCCCTGACAACCAGCCCCTATCCTCATTAACATAAACTCACCCCATTAGCATAAATTCAGGTGTGATCGAAAGAGGCTTGTTATGAATGTAAAACCTGTATTGCTTTTATCAGTTAGGAAGTTCCAAGGGTTTTCAGAGCTCTGTACCAGAAATGGGGATGAAGACCAAACATATATTTCCTTTTGTAAATCATAGTATCACAGAGATGGAAGTACAAAATGACTTAAAAGTAACTTCAACTTTTCCAAAACTCCTACAGGGGGTATTATGAAAATGAAGGAGAAACTTTTGTATATGGTAAAATATACATAACAGAAATTTTAGCCATTTTCACCATTTTTAAAGTGCACAGTTCAGTGGCATTAAGAACATTCACACTGTCGTGCTACCATCACCACAAGAGGAGAAACTTTTACAGCAATTAGATATCCGTGCACCATCTGAGCATGTGATCACTGTGCTTGCATTTTGTACGTTCTGTTATTTCAACATTTTCTAGTCATTTATTTTATCATATATTGCAGAGTATCAGTCTGCAATGATTTGAAAATTAAAAAAAAAAGAAACTGGTGCTTTTCTTCAGATTGCTTGAGAAACACTCTCCTAAAGGAATGATAAATGTGTTTATGGGTGGGGGGTGGGGGGTATATACTGGGATTGACATATGCACACTACGATATATAGAATAGATAACTAATAAGGACCTACTGTAGAGCATAGGAAACTCAGTACTCTGTAATGACCTATATGGGAATAGAATCTAGAAAAGAGTGGATATCTGTATATGTATAACTGATTCACTTTGCTGTACAGCAGAAACTAACACAACATTGTAAATCAACTATACTCCATAAAAATTAATTTAAAAAAAAAAGGTATAGAGTCCCTGGGAAGGAGGAGGTGAGCTATTGGAAGCTCTGCCCTCCTCTGCCGGGCAAGGTCCTATTCATTCTCGAAGCTCAACTCCTGGGTCCCTCGTCTGAGAAACCTTCTCTTCCCAACCTCCCCACAAACTCCCAGAGCTCACCAGAGGTTAATCGGCCTGCACGTTGCTGCTGTCCCGTGGACTGGCCGTCGTGTTACCGTGTAGACTGGCCATCTTGGTGGTCGTCCTGCTAGAATATGAGCTCTGCACGGAGACCGTGGCCTTTTCATCTTTTCATGTCCACATTGCCCTGCACACAGTAGGTACTCAGTGAAGGTTTGTTCACCAGAATTAAATTAAATTGAATTTAGAGAGCAGACCTGGAGGGTGGATATAGAGATGATGACATGGGGGGTGAAAAAGAGCATCAAGGCCATGCTTGGTACCAAGTCTCCTTTGAGAAGGAGGAGGCCGTTCATCTGAAGAAGACGTGTGGGGAAGACACCGAAGCTGAAGCACAGAAATGGAGTTGGGCAGCCTGTGTGGGGAATGTGCTGGGGAGGCAGAGAGAGGAAGAGGAAAAGACGGCAGCGCACTTCTTCCCATTCACGCTTTGACCTCGTACTTCTGCTGAAGCATTCATCACAGTTTCATCAATATCCAATCATCAGATATACTTCAACCCTTGTCACTCATTTATTCATTTATTCAACAAACACCCACCAGGGGCCTACTTTGTGTCCAGCTTTGTGCTACAAACTTTGCTTAATAACCCTAACCCCTGAACACCCTTTCAAGGTAGATATTATTGTCTCCATGTCACAGGAGAAGCTCAGGAGGTAGAGTTATTTGCCCAAATCAAGGCAGCTAATCAGTGGCAGATCAGATTTTGAACCCAGGGCTTTAATCCCTCCTGCCTTGCATAAGGTCATGAGGCTGGTGCCCAATAAGTGTTTGTTGGATCAATTCCAGAAAACTTTGGACCAACATGGGAAGAAAGGAAAGAAGAGGCAGTTCAGGGTTAGGGATTGGCTCATCCGGTTTAGGGGAAGATTGAGAAAGAATGGGGTGAGGGTAGGCACCATGGAGCCTAGAATGACTGACGACCCAGGAAAAGAGAGGCTATGTAAGTAAGAGTGTGTTTAGGATGGAGAGTGGACAGGTTTGGGGATGCGGCAGAGGAGACTCTGCTAGTGCTGACCCTGGGGCACTTAATGAACGGTAACCCTTCTGGAGCCCCTCTCCTGACTTCTGACCTGAAGGTGTCCTCATGCCCTCTTCTCTCTCAAGACTTGAGGATGAATGGGGTATGCGACCATTTCTTGGCCAATGATTCTGCTGATTCTTCTCCAAAACCACATGGCATGAGTGGAAGGAGGTCCAGCTGTCTCTGTAGGGAGGAGCCTTTGGTACAGACCCTCACTGAGTTTACCAATGGCCCATTCCTGCCTACGGACTTTACTCTTCTGATTTAGTCCTCAGGCTTCTCCTCTAAGAGGTGGTAGAAACGTGACTGAATTAACCAACTTTGGTTCGTGCTCTAATGGGGACACGAAGTAGGTGTCTAGTCTAACTCACCCATCCCCCTTCTTTGGAAATGAGAGCACCGGAGGCCCAGCTGAAGGGACAGGCCTGTGAGGCCATATTTTAGACCTTGTTTGGATCTCTGACCTAAGACCAGCCAATCCATGTCAGTGCTTTGCAGTCAACTCTAAAGGTTTTCTGAAGTCCATACCGTGGCCCGTCCTCTCTACTTGTGTTGGCCTAGGCTACAACTCCCACCTCATTTCCTGGCATCCTCCCCTTGCTTTCTCTGTTCCAGCTCTACTGACTTCCTTGTTCCCTTTACAGGACAAGTAAATTTCCATCCCAAAGCCTTTTAACTTTCTGTTTCCTCTTCCTGAATGTTCCTCCCGCCATGTGTTTGTATATCCGGCTCCTTCACGGTCACTCAAATCTCTGTTAAAATGCTCCCCTCCCGCCCAGGGCCATGACCACCGATTTAAAAATAGCACTTCCTGTTTCCCTTTATCCCATTGCCCTGCTCTGTGCTCCCTTACAACCTATCTTTGCTGCCCTAACATATATGCTTGCCTTTTCCTTGTCTCTCCCCTTCATAGAACTTAAACCTCCTTGAGCAGGAGTTTGTCTTGTTCATTGCTGTGTCCTCGCAGCACCTAGAAACCTAGAACAATTCTTAACAATTGCATGTGCTCAATTAATATTTGCCGGATGAATGAAAGTGACGAGCTTCTCTCTCAGGATCTGAACTAAGGACACAGTGACTTTCTTGGTTGGAGGGAGGTTCTGGCCCCGTGGGTCGGTCAGGCTTGGGCTGACGGCCATGCTCGTCCCATGTAAGCCTGGGAAGTTGGTCAAGATCAAAAGAGAAGCTAGGGAGAGAGACAGTCCAGGTGTCAGAGAAGGTTTCACTGCCTGGGGGATTCTCTTTCCCACTGTGGCCTGACTGTATTTGTATTGGGGTTTGTGTTTGTTTCGTCCGATGGACTTGTCTGGGTATCTGTATTAGTTTTCTCTGACTGCATAATGAATTATCAAAAAGTTAGCAGCTTAAAGCAGCACCCATTTATTATCTCACAGTTCTGTAGGTCAGAAGTCTGGGTGGGCTGGCTTCTTTGCTCAGGGTCTCAGACTGAAATCAAGGGATTGGCAGGACTGGCGCCTTATCTGGAGGCCCGGGGAAGATTTCACTTCCAAGCTCATTCAGCTTGTTGGCAATCTTCAATTCCTTGCAGCTGTAGGACTGAGTTGCTGAGTTGTATTTCCTTGCTGGCTTTTGGCAGGGACTGCCCTTAGCTCCCAGAAGCTACTCCCAGTTCCTTGCCATGTGGCCTCTCCATGTCAGCAACAGAGAGCCCCCCACAAGCTCTCTGAATTCCTCTTCTGCTACCAGCAGGAGAAAACTCCGCTTTTAAAGCACTCATGTGATTAGGTGAGGCTCACCCAGATAATCTATTGATTAACTCACAATCAACTAACCAGTACCCTTAATTACATCTGCGAAATCCCTTTTGCCTCGTAACCTGAGATTATCAGGACATGATATCTCATCCTATTCACAGTCCTAGCTTTAGGACAGAAAATCTTGAGGGCCCGTTTTAGGATTCCGACTACCACAGTATTTATTTTATTAATTTCCTTTAATTCGTTAGCTTGAGGGAATGGTGGAAGAGGGGTCTGTTTCTTGCAACTAAAGACCAATGGCCATAATCCAAATGGCCTAGGCTTTTGTGGGCAAGGGGATGGTTTGCAGTTATAAACTTTGTCTTCTTAACCTCTGCTAAATTGTGGTTCTTTATTTTTCCTCTGGAATAGAGTTCAGTGTAGAGATGTGAAAGATTAGACCATCTGCCATACTTCAGATGCCAAAAGTAATGAAAATAGCCCCTTGCCTCTAAACTCTCGGGTAGAAAACTTTTTTTTTTTTTTAATGCCTTTCCTTGAGGATCGCTCTCTAAGTGAGATCATTGGTGATCCTGAGCTTTTTCCCATGACTTAACTGATGAGGAGAGGACCGTCCAGCTATAGCTTACAGAATACATTGGGGGTAATTGGCTTAAAGCCTACAGGCTCTTGTTGAAATGAGTGGTTCTGGTTAAAGCACACCATGAAGCCGAGAAGTATTATGTACGTATATTTTCTTTTTTTAAATAAATCTATTTATTTATTTTTGGCTGTGTTGGGTCTTCGTTGCTGAGCACAGGCTTTCTCTAGTTGCGGCGAGCGGGGGCTACTCTTTGTTGCAGTGCGTGGGCTTCTCATTGCGGTGGCCACAACTCTTTGTTGCGGAGCACGGGCTCTAGGCACGCGGGCTTCAGTAGTTGTGGCACGCAGGCTCAGTAGTTGTGGCTCACGGACTCTAGAGCGGAGGCTCAGTAGTTGTGGTGCATGGGCTTAGTTGCTCCGCAGCGTGTGGAATCTTCCTGGACCAGTGATCGAACCTGTGTCCCCTGCATTGGCGGGCGGATTCTTAACCACTGCACCACCAGGGAAGTCCTGTACGTGTATTTTCGTCTTGAGGTATTATCAAGAAATTCCACAGAGAAGGGAATAAACTATGGCTTGGTAATAAAAAAATTTTTTTAAGAAAAATGCAAGATGTAAACTCTGTTTCCTGCAAATGTAAATCAGAGCAAGTTTTATAGCCTTTCGTGACTCAGAGAGAGGTCACCGACCAAATCTGCTGAGGGAGGCAGGCTAAAACAAAAAGGGCTACATTTTTATGACTTTTTTTCCTCCCTGCCGCTGTTAGCTCTTCATTTGCCCAATGTAACACAATTTTCCAGGAAATCGGAGATATGGAATTGCTATCCAGTTCACTGCCTGGCTTCAAAAAAATGTATCGTCAGAGCTGAGTGTCAAGACGTAGTAAATTGGGGGGATTTGAGGGAGAAAGCATACTTTGTGGCAAATTGCTGGCAAGTTGAACAATCGTGAGGTTATAGAGTCAGAGAGGCTCAGAGTCAGAAGAATCCTCACCCCTCGTAGCCTAGTCCAAGCCTTCTTTGATGCATGGACCAACTCAGCAGCGTGGAGACAGGAGGTCATCAGCTCTGCTGGATCCTACTGACGTGGGTCAGTAGAAAGAGCAGTCATAGCAAGGAGTGAGAAGAGGAGAGAAGGCAGCAGCTGTGAATGAAGATAAGGAATCCTAGATCTTGGGTAGTGCCTGGTGCTGCTGGGGGACCTGGCACTTTTGAGCCTCAGTGTCGATTAGAGATCGTGATGCCTAGTTAGCAGGATTGTTACAGAATCAAATAAGATGCACGTGTCAGCTTTGTAAATGTAAGCACGTGTCAGCTAAGCAAATGTAAGTGATTGTATGATAGGAGCACTATTAACAGGAAGACATTGAGGTTCCCTCCTAGGATGGTGGATGACCTAAAGAAGAGGAACGCGGAGCCCAAGACAGGTGTAGGAAATGCAGGGAGAGACATTGTGTTTTCAAGGCCAATAAATCTAACTCTAGGAGCTTGAAGCTGCTTTAAAAAGGGAGGAAGGGACAACCATTGTGCAGGACAGAAGCCTCAGGCCCTAGACAGAAACCCAGGTCGAGCTCTCGGGAGTGCATCCTAAGAGCAGAGCTCTAACAAGCTACCCACCAGGCTCCCTGAGAAACCAGATGCCAAGCTTGAGTCTGAGAACCTGAGGGGACAAGAGCCTGCCCCAAAGCTTCATGAGGTAGAAGGCAGAGGGCTGCCACAGCCCCTGAATGAAATAAAGGCAGTTTCCGTAGCCATTGGGAAATTATCCAGGTGTTTTGTGATTCTTGTGGACTTATCTTCTTAAAAGCATCCATCACAAACTGTGTTTTCTCTTGGGTGACGCTTTTCCCCTGCAGATGTAGGATTCAAAGATAGAAAGCTGAACTCTTGGCTTTTGGCAATAACACGGTCAAGTATATTCATTCATTTCTTTATTCAACGAGCATCTATGATGCCTGCTCTTGTTCAACCCTGTTCCAGACCTGGAGAATCAGAGATGCAGCCTAGTGGGTATCAGATAGGAGCACATAGGTACTTGGATGGAAGCAGGTGTGGCATAATTTTTGATTCCCCTCCCCGTGCCCTCAGCCAACAGTGATTTCATATAGGGACCATTGCTGCTGATTTCTGTCCCTAAGACCTTGCTTCCGGACTTTCTTCCCCTCCTCTGCCTTCAAGCTCTAGCCTGAGCCCTGCTTCTCCTCCAAAGCACTGCCAGATCTTCTCCAGCAGGTGGATCACCACTTGCTTGTTGTCTGTGCCCCAAGTTTCCTGTCATGTGATCTCATTCCTGCTTGCCTCCTCCTTTCAGCGTGGTTTGATAGTCCTGAGCCTGGCTTGGCGGGGGCTTGTTGGAGGCCCCTCCACCCCCACGCCGAGCCTAGAGGTCGTCACTTACGGCACTGTGTGTTTTGAATTTCCTGCCCCCGACTTCTCTCTGCTTATAGTTTCCCCACAGAGTGGGGCATGTCGGTGTTGCCCCCAAGTGGTATGTACTTGGCAGAAGTGGAATCCACATTGTCAATGGGAACAGCTGTGGGTGAGGCGTGGAGTCATAGCAGGGTCCTCCAGACAGCACCATGAGCCACAGTTCAAGGGCCAAGAAGAGACAGGCCCCCACTAACAAAGGTGCGGGGGACCAGGAACGGGCAGCTCAGATGATTATCACCCTGTGCTTGCAATGACTCAACCGATTTTTATGTATAATGGCACTGGCCCATGTGTCTTAAAGGTATTTTACAGTCTCTGGCTTTCTGGTTGAAGAAAGAAGCCACTGGCTGTTGCCACCTAGGTGAACCTTGAGGCATTCTGACCGCTAGCCCTGGCCTGGGGGAAGAGAAAGCAGCTGGGATGAGGTAGAACCAGGACAGGAAGTTCAGGATTTCAAGATCATGTGAGTGACTGGAGTAGTGCCTGGTGGCCTGTCTAGGATGGAGCAGTCCTGCAGTGTGAGTGGAGGTGAGAGGTCCTGTCCTCCAAGGAAGGGACTGGCAGAGTGGTCAAATAGGCTGTGGGCTAGGGGAGGGGCGTGCTTCAAGAAGGGAGCTAAACATCGTGGTGGTTTAACTTAGTGATGGGGTCTGGGGAAAACTTACTGCAGTTGCATGTACTTATTCACCGAGGCCCCCTGGATACTCGGTGTCTCAGTTAAGGTCCCTGCACACTCAAATTGTGTAACTCAAGTACAGTTTAATAAAGCATTTATCTAAAAGAAGTGAGCTAAGTATACTCCCTCCTGGGGCTAGTAATCATAGGGAGCTGTTACCACTCCTGGGCCTGAGTGATTACCGAATTTCAGAGATAGAAAAAATGGTGCGAGGAGGGCCACCCAACAGAGAGGCGATGGCAACGCCACCGCAAGGGAATCAGGAAATAAATAACCCCAGCTCCCCTCTCTCTCCTGGCATTCCTGGGCCACTTCCCATTGGTCTAAATTAAGCTGAAGGCAGAAGGCAGGTGTGCCCACTAATGCAGGCATTCCTGGGCAGGGAGAGGGTGGGGAACGATGGATCTGGAGGGGCCAACAGTAAGCTTCTGCAGCATAACCAATTCTGGATCCTTCCTTCTGAGGGAAGTGGCACTACCAATATCCTATCTGCCCTAGTAAAGCGAGGCTCAGGATTCAGGTGAGGTGAGCCTCAGGCTAAAAATCTCTGTTGTGTAGAGTTGACAGGAGCTGAGAAAAGAGGGTCTGGCACTGTACCTTTAAAATAACAGCTTGCTCCATACATACGGGGGCCATATGTCCTCAATTTTCCAAGACAGTCTCAATTTCAAATATTCTGTCCCATTTTGCCCAAAAGAATACTGGCACTTGTCAGATCGCATGTTCCAATTTTTGATTCAGAAAATATGGTCACTGTATCCCTATACCACAACAAATGCCAGATGGTTTAAAGAGCTAATTTTTTTAATGGTATACTTATCCCAATTGTTGAGAAAAGACAATTTTCTGACTATTGAAGCCATTGAAGAAATTATCAGTGACAAGTTTGAGGGCTCCAATTACATTTTTTAAAAAATCGTCTTTTTTTCTTTTTTTGTACAAAGAAAATCAACAAAACTAAAAGGTAAAAAGAGAAGCAACAGATTGGGGAAGTAGTCACGATAAACATAACAGCTAAAACTTACGATCCAGACACTTTGGGGAGTTTTATATAAATCTTCAAGGGCACAGTCAAGACTTCATTGGACAGATGGTCAAAGGATACGAGGAGATGATTCACATAAGAGAAACATTCACTGTAAACACATCCCAGGGAGGTAATTTAACATATTCAAGTTAAACCAACTACGAGTTACCATATCACACCTATTTACATGATCAAAAATAAATAAAAGCTATAAAATGTAACATGAACAGGGCTTTGTGGGAACATAGTCTTTGCAGAAGGCATTAAAAATTATCTTTTTTTTTCTCTTCCTAGAGAACAGTATGATGCTGTGTAAAATAGATCACAAAAGCAACCCTTGACTCTGACTCAACAATTCCACCTTTGGAAATACATCCCAAGGAAATAACGTTAGGAAAAAAAAGTGTACTATATATATACCCTTGAACAACATGGGTTTGAACTGCATGGGTTCACTCATATCCAGATTTTTTTCAATAAATATGTACTGCAGAACTACACTGCAGTAGGTAGAATCCACAGATGCAAAACTACAAATACCAAGGGCTGACTGTAAAGTTATATTCAATTTTTGACTAAGTGGAGGGTGGATACCTCTAATTGCCATGGTGTTCAAGGGTCAACTGTATATCTACACACACACACATACATACACGTATATAGTTTTACCTACACGGAGACAACCCAATTCACCAACAATTGTGTGATGATTTAAATATAATAGTCTAGGATAAATAAGTATTATACTATTAAAATACCAAATATGTTCACTTTGTAAACATGAGGGAAGATATATTTAAAAATGATAAGCTTCAAAGAAGTACAGTGAAACTCTGGCAGTAATGATGTAGCCATGTGAAAGCTAGTTTTGTCCAATTGTAAGGATCAGCTAGGAATCTAAAATGTGCAGTTCATCAGTTTTCCAAGGTAAAAGTGTATTCTGTGGTTTCTGGCTCATTGTTCATTATTGTTGGTTTTAGACATTCTAAATGTAGCCCGGTGTACCATAAAAATAAAGAGAAAAGTAAGAACACGGTCTGACTCCTATAGGTTGTAGATTAAGTGTCGGGGGTGATGCTGGCTGCTTCTTTGAATGGAACTCTGTACAGAAGGGGTAGCTGCTTCCTATCTAGCATTGTATTCCTCGGCTGTGGAACCCTCTGCTCTCTGTCTCTTTTCTCTCCCTCCTGAATATGACCCATGAATACCCACACACCTGGTTCTGACAGGTGATGAGATTCCTTCTATGCGATACTCAAATCCTCAAACATAACCATTTAAACTCAACCATGAAGTCGCTTCAGGTTTATCCATATAAAGATCAATCTAGTTACTACCCCCCACTGCAGGAAAAAAAGCAAGTCAATCTCTAGTGTATATTTTTGTGGTATTTTTAAAGCCTTAAATGCTAATCTGTTAAAAAAAAATAAGGGAGCGGGTAGAGACACAGATGTAGAGAATAAACGTATGGACACCAAGGGGGGAAAGTGGCAGGGGGGTGTGGGTGGGATGAACTGGGAAATTGGGATTGACATATATACACTAATATGTATAAAATGGATAACTAATAAGGACCTGCTGTATAAAAAAAGAAATAAAATAAAATTTTTTTAAAAAGGGGAGGGGCTTCCCCGGTGGCGCAGTGGTTGCGAGTCCGCCTGCCGATGCAGGGGACACGGGTTCGTGCCCCGGTCCGGGAAGATCCCACATGCCGCGGAGCGGCTGGGCCCGTGAGCCATGGCCGCTGAGCCTGCGCGTCCGGAGCTTGTGCTCCGCAACGGGAGAGGCCACAACAGTGAGAGGCCTGCGTACAGCAAAAAAAAAAAAAAAAGGGGGAGCAGGGTGGGGAGTTCATTATGCAAATGTGACACAAATGCCAATCCCCATGTTCCTCCTATAAACCTGCAGCCAATGTGTAGCCGACTCCTCGATCTCTGGGAACAGGGAGAGAGGGACCAAGGCACACTGCTGAACCCTGAACCCTGTAGGTGGTGTCCCAGTCTGCTTTGGTGACTTGACTTCCTCTGGGAATCCCAGGTCCCACTGGCACCTTGCTCAATAAGACAGTGGCTCCCATAAATGTGTAATAAGTTCTTGTACGCAGACCCCTTGAGAGTGTTCATGGAAATTCCACATTTCATTTTCTGTGTAACCTCGAGGAAAGCACTGGAAACCTGAATTCTCATAGCAGAAAAAACCTGAGAGAGGAGGCCGAGGACAGTTTGTGTGAGTGCTGTGAGTTCAGTCACTAATCCCCAAAGTAGATGCCATATATATTATGAAAATTTATAAAAGGCAAAAAAAAAAAAAAAAAAGGGAAGAAAGGGTAGAAACCCCATAGGGTTCCAGTTACCCATCAAAAAGACCACTCCTGGGGCTTCCCTGGTGGCGCAGTGGTTGAGAGTCCGCCTGCCGATGCAGGGGACATGGGTTCGTGCCCCGGTCCGGGAGGATCCCACATGCCGCGGAGCGGCTGGGCCCGTGAGCCACGGCCGCTGAGCCTGTGCGTCCGGAGCCTGTGCTCCGCAACAGGAGAGGCCACCACAGTGAGAGGCCCGCGTACCACACACACACAAAAAAGACCACTCCTGGTTTTCAAGGAATGAGCATAAGTTTTGAAGTCAGCTGGACCACTGTTCTGATGCTAACTGATACCTCGTTGCCTCTCTTCCTGATACAGAAACTGTTAGTGATGGTATCTACCTCTTGGAGTGGCTGTGAGTTAAAATTAAATAATCTTGTAAAGCATGTAAATGAATGTATGGCACAAAATAAAGCTTCCATAAGAATTAGTTCTCTTCCCCTTCTCTCACCCGATAGGGTACCCTGCATACAGGAGGTACTTGGTTTATCATGTATATACATTGTAATTGAGTCACATGTACAGAGCGACAGCCTAATTCACTTACCACACAACAGAGATAACCAAACACAGAGAATGTGCTCTCCCTTGGTCATATTGGGGCATGGCCAGGTACCAAAAAGGCAGGAGGAAGGCAGAAAGGGATGGGACTTGGATCTGACTCTTCCTCGGGGAAAGGATTGCACTCAGATTACTGGTCCACATGCTAGAAGTGAAGATGCAGTCTGTCCAGCATGGGATGCAGTAATCTCTGATCACCGTCCCCCAAAACCAACAGCAACAAAGAAGTGCCCAAAACAAAGTAGTAGGATGTCCCAATGGGTAGACGGAGCACAGCAACAGGAACTTGGGGGAACGATGCTCAGATGTGTAGAAAAGCAGATGGTAGCCTTGGGACACTTTTAGCCCCAGACACTAGGTAGGAGTCTTTGGGCAGGACTCTGGGATGGGGTGCCAGGCAGATTCTTGGACAGGGATTCATCAACAGGGACCAAAGCAGAAGGTCAATAATAAGAACTTTGCTAAGGGTCTAGATAACGAACTCCATCCGGTACTGGAATGAAGCACTGTCTGGGGTCAGATGATAATGCTCTTGAGCCCAGGACAGTCTCAGGTCAAGGTGGAATCCTAGAAACTGGGGCAGGACTGAGTTACAGATGAGGGTCAGTTGGTCTGAGTCATGGGGATGGGATGGGATGCAGCAGCTGGGAGCCAGTGTGGGCCAAACACTGTTCTTCTTGAAAGCGGACTCACTTGCTGCCACTTGGTTAAACTTTGGGCTCATCTCCACAGATGTCAGTGGACATTGCTCCCGAGTTCTCTGGGGGTGACCTAGAAGGTTCCCTTTCCCTGTTCCTTTCCCTTTTTTTCTCTCCCCAGCTTATCTAAATCCATGTGGGTAACATTTAGCCAAGAAGCTCTATCAGGATTTTGGTGAGAGGAGGGAACTGTAAGTAATGGAAAGTTATCTTCAGTGTATTATAGTTGCTTTAATTTGGGTTTAGTCATGATGTTTAATTCGTTTTGAAATCTGAAATCCCGCTAAAGCAAATTTTATGTTTAGCAGAAGGGACACAGATTCAAGATGGCCGTGAGGCGCCATTTACAGCCCCCTCTTGGAAGCAGCCCTCCCTGACTTTCTGTTGAAAGGCTCCCTCATGGACTTGCCCTTGCTCTTTTCCTCATGACCACAGATGCTAGCTCTGCATTGTCTCCCTTCCTCTCGGTGCATTATACTTTCCAGCTAGACCAGTGGTTTTTTTTATGGGGCGATTTTTCCTGCCAGGGGACATTAGGCAATGTCTGGAGACATTTTTGGTTGTCAGGACTGGGGGCGGGGGCGGGGGCGGATGCTCTTGGCATCCTGGGTAGATTACGGCCAAGATTCTATGGAGCACCCTACAATGCACAGGACAGCCCCACAGCAAAGACTTACCTTTGTGCCTGTGGTGAGAAACCCTGGGCTAGATTGTAAGCATGTTATGAGCTGACGGGGTGTCTTCGATTCTGGCAAAATAATAATCACCACTAGCAGCTAACATTTATCGATTTCTTACCGTGTACCAGGCATTGTTCCAAACACTTCCTACATATTAGCTCATTTAATCTTTTTTGTTAGGAATTATTGTTATCCCGTTTTACAAATGGGAGACCTGAAACATGAGAAAATTAAGTAACTTACCCAAGCTACACTAGCTGTGTAGCTAGTATCTGGTGAAGCCACTCACTAGTAGTAAAAATAGTAATCCTAGTAGCAGCAGAATTTTTATTAATTTTTATTGAGCCAAGGGCTTTGTATATTTTATTTCATCTTTGCCAGGACCTCATGGAATAGAAGTCTTATAAGATGCATTTCAGATTTGCAGAAACTGTCTCGGTGGAACTTGCCTTGTTTTTATGAAAGTGTATGTTTTTAAAATGAGTGTTCATCTCCCCCACTATACTGTAATCCTAAGAATGCAAGGATCTTACTGCTCCCTTGCTCCCCGAGTGGTTCCACCGTTCAGCTTTAGGTCTGGCAACAGTGCGCACTCCGAAAGAGATTAAGGGACAAGGGAATGAAGTGGCAGAGTGTTCGATGCCCATAGATGGACCTGTTGAGACCTAGCTGTGGCTTGGCAACTGTGCCATGTTTTCTCTTCCCTGGAGCTTTCCCGTGATTCTTTCCCTCCACTGGACCTCAAAGCTGCCCTGTGAGAGGATCTGGTCCTTATCACCATATAGAGTCCAAAAAGTATTGGGGATGGGCTGAGAGTATCCACTGTCTGGGCTCTCCTGAGCCTTGTCAAAACAAGCAGGAGCGTCTGATTGTTTATAGGAGCTAAAAAAAAAAAAAAAAAAAATCATGACTGTGTTAAACCCAAGATTTTCAGGCACCTTTGGAAGTTTTTACAACCTGCTCTCAGAGGAGAGATGGGCTTTCTTGTGGCTAGATACTCATGTCCCTACCTAATGAAATTTGATGACACATGACGCTAGGTAGAGATACTTCTTTTTCCTTCTGATATCTGGATATTTTCAGAACTTAGATAATTTTATCCTATTTACATCAAACATGCAGGTAACTCTAGACTTTTATATCTGTATTATTTCTCGGAGGTATAATATGATTACGAATGACAGTAATGGACATTACATGTTTTAATTAAATTTCCTTTGCTGTGAATCCAAACCTTTTAGTCCAGTCCTGCAGTGCTATTTCTGGACTTCTCTTTTACATATTCTGATGCGTTAGGCATCAGGTATGACATAAACTCACTTTTATGAATTCTGCATCCCGTAGATTAAATGAGATAATGTGTGCACGGTTGACTTAATGCCAGCCACGTAACAATTATTAATCAAAAATGTTAGTCAGATTTGCATACTTGGTGCCTTTTAGGTGTTAGCTATTTGAAGAATATGGTGCTTCTTGGATGATAAAGCTGATGTTTATGGAAAGGCTCCGTTTTCAAATGGTCATGGGTAGCGTAGTAATTACATCCCAGGATTTCTCCTTCTGGGGTTTTTAGGCGGTCAGTTGGACCTTGGAGTATTACCCTTTTCCAAAAGGAAAAAGTACCCCAGATAGCCTCCTGCTACCTCACCCCCAAAACAACAACGACAGCAGGAACTCATTCGTCACCTGGAGCTGCTAGGCTTCTAGAGAGGACTAAAAAGGAGGGTCTGGATCAGCTCCTAGGGCTACCTCACCCCCCTGCTTCATCTGGGTGCACAAAGCATGTTGCCCTGGAAAATGCACCTGTAGCCATTTCCAGGTGTCTGATGCTCCTGGGCTCTCGAGCATCCCTGGACACCTCTGCAGCCCTGTCTCCCAGCACAATCCACTCCTCGGTCTTTGGGGTCAGATAGAACAGGAAGTAAGAATCTCCCGCTTAATTGGCCATGGTCCCTCCTTTCAGCCCAGAGATTTTCCGCAGGACTGACTCTCAGCGAAGCCATCTTTGTCCCCTTGCTAAGTCTCTCCCCACCCCTGGGGCAGGACGATTTGGGCACAGAGTTCTGGACGACTGATCACAGTGGTGGGCATCCCTGCTGATGCCCCACGCTCCGGCATTTTGGGAACCAGTCCTGAGTCTCTCTGTAGTCCACCAGGGCACAGATGAACTGGTCCCAGCCTCTGAGGAGGTGCCAGTGCTGGGTCACCTCCCTGCTTCATTCATGAGTGCAACAGGTGCACAGTACCAGAGCTTCCCCGCCGCTCCCCACTTTGCCTTAAACCAACCAGCCAACCAGCCAACAAACCCAATGGGCCATGGTGACTAATATTCAAATACAAGAACCTTTTCTTCTTGGGCTTAACAGATGCCTAAGCTGATAAGTTCATGCCTGGAAATGTATATGCAGATAACTTCCCATTTTATTACCTAACTGTGGGTTTAGGTTATCTTTCCTGAAAGGATGGGTTCCCTCCCCACAGCTGAGACAAGGCTTGAAGGCACAGCATGGCCCTCAGGCTGTGTCCAGGGCTGCTTGGGGTCAGCTGTACTCACTCCTTGCCTCTGCTTAAGGAGATGCTTATGACTTTGAGTCTGTGGCAGAGTAAGAAATTTTAGATCCGCCAGATGAGACTCACTTCTCAGCGGCCCCAGCATCAACCCCTTGAAAACACCCTGCCCATCTCTGCCTGAGGTGTACACCCAGCCTGAACAGAAACAAGCAGCCACTCCAGATTTCCAGTTGCCAAGAGGCAAGCGCTAGAATCCTATTTGCTTTGCAGCAGGTCTGTGAGTCCCATGTGGCATCATATTAAATTATATAGGCAGCCACTTGTTCTCAACTGCTGTGCTGAGCTGAGAGTTGTGTTGCGCTGTCAGCCTTCTCCTCGGGAAATGGTTGAAAAGATCCAGTAGCTCCGTAGACCTCCGGACCTCTGAAAATTGGCCTGAAAGCAGAGGGTTGTGGGCCACCACAGGGAGGGCTCAGCTCTGGGCAGAAGATACCATGATTGTGGCTGAAATCCTAGACCATGGGCTGCGGGGCATTTTGCCCTAAAGGTGGGTCAGAGCCTGGACAAAGTTGGACGTGCTGTGGTAGGGGAGGTTCTCTGTTGGGGGTGCCCTGGCCAGTTCCTGGTACATCTCCCGTGTTTGGGCTTCTGAGATGGTAGGTGCCCCTCCTCCTGCCTCTGAAGGTTTTTAGTGTCAACCTGGCCTGCATTAGCCTAGCTCTGTTGTTAGAGATAGCTCTGGAGGGATGGGTGTGTGCGTGTGCGTGTGCGTGTGTGCGTGTGCGTGCGTTTGATGTTTAGGGGTGGGGGGGGAGGAGATGAGGATGAACACAGAAATAAAGGACTTTCGAAAGAACAGATCGACCTCATTTTACTGCTTGCTGTCCTCTTCTCCTAGGTAAAGGTAAATCTAAGCCTGCATTCTGAAAGTGTAGCGAGAAGCTGTTGGCTTCCGTGAGCTATTAACCTGCTGAATGCTTTTCCTGAGACCTAACAGCCAGCTCTGCTCCGTAGCTGGAGCAGAGAGGGTGTTGTAATTCTCATTAGTGACAGTGATAGGAACTGGACACATTTCTTACTTTAAGAGCTCATAATCAGTAATGCCTAAATGGGCCTTTGCAATTCCCCCCAACAGTTTGGAATAGAGATAAAGGCAAGAACTGAAATGGGTTTGATTGACGTGCATGCGAGTTCTCAGCAAGACTTTCCCCTCGGTTTCCACCCAGATTAAACATGGCTTGAAAATTCACGATTGGGTTTATGTCTGGGCTGAAATGCCACCCCATAGCTTTTGACAGGTTAAAGGTTACATCAATTTGGGCTCTTTGATCCAGCTTCTGCAAAGACCACAACTAAGAAAGGAGTAAAAAGGGTGGCTGTGAGCAACTTTTAGTCGCGTGGGAGCCTGAGGGATGGCTGTGGTAAGTCAGGTTCCTTGGCTCCCCTGAAGATGTGTAGGGAGGACCTGGCTTCTTCCCGGGGCCCACGGTGCTTGTATCACAGATTCACAGCTGATTGATGAATCAGGGAACCCCAAAGTCACTCATCTGCACACCCTCTGGGAAAGCACTTGCGTTCAAGGTCCCAGCCAGCAACTCTGAGGGGAAAGCAGGAGACTGAGGGATCCTGAGGTTTCAGCTGACCCGGGGACGCGCCAGAGCAGAGCTGGTGTTTCCCTTTGACGGGCTGGAGCAGTGGGTGGAGCAGACAAGGGGGGAAGGATGAGCTGGAGAGAGAAGGTCCAGGATGACACTGAGAGGCGTTTCGTTGTTGTTTCGCTTACTCGCGTAGACCAATGCAGAGGATTATCTTCCCCTATATTTACTAGATAATTATATATTTTTTTCTTTATATAAATTGCCATGAAATATATTTTATTAAATTTCTGTAGGGGCTTTGATAGACTGTTATTATGGATTTTTATAATGAAGTCGTTATACATTAAGAATGTTAATTTATGCTTTTGCCATATTAGTTCCATTTTTTGTTTCCAGGTTGACCTTATTCTTAGTTGCTTGCCCTGATCTGCCTCCTTATTTTATGCAACAAGCCTGTGGTTTCCTTCCACTTCTTAAGTACCATAAAAATAAAAAATAAAGAAAAGGAAAACAAGAACTTCTCACTATAGAAAACTTCTAACATATATAAAAGTAGAAAGAATAGTGTGGTACACACCCATGAACCCATCACCCACTTCAGCAAGGGTTAATCCACAGCTGATCTTGTTTCATGTATACCTCCCATCTGACCCTCAGCCCCTGCCGGAAGATGATCCCAGATATATCATTTCAGTATGTGTATTTCAGTTATCGCTCTTAAGGAGGATTTTAAAGAAACAATGATAATTATATTACATGTAGATAAAAATGCAATAATTCCTTAACATCTTCAGCTATTCAATCTCAAAATTTCTAACATTTCATTTATTATTTTTACAGTTTGTTGGAATCAAGGTCAAAATAAGCCCCATGCATTGCAGTTGATGGATATGATCCCAGATCTCTTTTATTCCTTGAAAAAAATGTGTTGAAGAAACCGATTGAGTTCCCACAGTCTAGATTTTGCTAATTGTATCTTGATGGTGTCAGCTAACATGTTCCTCTGTCCCCTGCATCTCCTGAAAATTGGGAGGTAGATCTAGAACTGATGGTGATATGTCTCTTTGGGGGTGGGGGGAAGGAGAGGCATTACATCTGGTTGTCACTCATTTGTCAGGAACCGTTGATGATCGTACCTAGAAACCTTCATTCATTAGGGGTTTCCAAATGGTTATGTGCTAATTCATTTATTCCATCATCATTTATTAGCTGAAATGCTTTATAAACATTGCCTCATTAAGTATTTGATCGACACAGGTACAGTTTGATTTAGAAAGATAGGATAAACGTTAGATATTTTCACTTTATTTACCAGTTTTAAAAATGAATGGGTTTCCTCGCATCCTCCAGAGGTGGCTAGAGAGGTGTTTTGTTTTGTTTTTCTGTATCATTATTAACTCATGGATTTCACTATACTTAATGCATTTGAACCCATTGCAATTTTTATCTTTATTGATGCTCAAATGTTTCTGCCTTTGGCCATTGGAAGCCTCTTTGATGTGATCCTCATCTAGTAGAAATTCATACCTAACTGATTTCTAGCAATAAGATGTTCCAGGCTCATCTTATATGTTTCCTGCCTCAGCGCTAGAATCGGCCATTTCTCCAAGGCACCCTGATTCATTTTATAGGTAATGGTATTATTATCTACAGGCCACAATCCAGGTGCTTTAGGTGTTGAACACCATTTTTTTTCCACCTCTGAAAATCCATCCAAACCACAGTCACCACTAACCAGCAACACTACCACTCATTAAAACCACGACGGCTGTCACCCCCTCTGCCATCTCCATCCGGCCTTCACCTTGCTTGCCTCCAGGCCACCTCCCAGGCTCTATAACACCCACAAAATATTCCCTCTCTAACCTGCCTGGGTGCTCTCACCATGCCACTCGACCCCAAACATCCTTCTGCATTGTGAAGCATTTTGTGGGCCTTTTTCTCTGCCTCTTTCACAATCCTGTCTCTCTTTATCAGCCCAAGACAAGGGGACAGATCATAATTTCTTAAAAGTCTCCTCCAACTTTGTTCTTGAGCTCTACTGGCTTGCCAAAGTCATGCTTGTTTCACGAGATCATCTCTGAGCAGTCCCTTTCTCTCCCAGGGCTTATACATGTCACTAGGCACACACTGGGAAAGGTGGGGAAGGGTGGGCTAACAGTTACTGAATGCTCACTGAGGCATGTCCTACTCTGCTGGGCATTTCATATGTGTTATGTCATCTAATATTCATTATAAACCCGTGAGCTAAGAATTATGATTCCCATTTCAGAGGGGAAGAAAAGTTAAATAAGAGGCAGAGCTGGGATTTACTCAAGGTCTACCTTTCTCCAGAGCCCAGGCCAGCTCAAATTGCCTTGTCATGGTGGTATATCCCAGGTGGACTTCTACTTGGACGGATTCACTAAGGAATCTTTCCCGAGCCCTTCTGCAAACTTGCAAAACTCTGCTTTGCTTATCCTACAGTGGCTCCCCATTGCTTTCAGGAATAAATTCACACTTTGTATGTTCTGGCTCTTGGATTAAATCTCTAACACCTCACAGACTCATTCCTGTCCAGCAGTCTTCCTGAAAATGTGCCTGTCCTCATGTCTCCAGCTCTTTACATGTCTTGCTTCCTTTTCACCTGGTGAACTCCTACTTCTTGTTTAAGGAACAATTGAGGGCTTCCCTGGTGGCGCAGTGGTTGAGAGTCCACCTGCCGATGCAGGGGACACGGGTTCGTGCCCCGGTCCGGGAAGATCCCACGTGCCGCGGAGCGGCTGGGCCCGTGAGCCATGGCTGCTAGGCCTGTGCGTCCGGAGCCTGTGCTCCGCAACGGGAGAGGCCACAACAGTGAGAGGCCCGCGTACCGCAAAAAAAAAAAGAAAGAAACAATTGAAGCATCTCCTTTGAGAAGCCCTCCCTGACTTCCACCTCCAGATGGGTTAAGTGATGCTGTTTTGGCTCCCCTAAGGGACTGTGCCGGACTCTGCGTCTGGGTCTTATTCATCCCTTTGACCCCAGACCCAGCACAGTGCCTGGCCCAGGGAAGTTGCTCAGCAATACTGTTCAATGTATACTTAAACAAATGAATGAATGTGTGGTACCAGCTATCCTATGCTTACGTGGATAAAATGCTGTCTTCTTGGAAATGGTCTGTACGGTTTCTTGTGGCCTCTGTCACTCTCTGCTTCCGTTGAACATGTTTATTTTTGTCCATAAGTTAAATTATGCTCTGGGCCTGGAAGATGCAATGGGCATGAGGCTCCCAGTGCATCACCTCGCACGTAGTCAAGACTCAGTAATTATCCGTGGAATTGAATCAAATGGAAGGTTGTACAAAAGGAAGTTACAGTGGAAGTGTCAGGCAGGCAATCACAACACCAGACAGAGAGCTTAAGCATCTCTGATTTACTATAATTTCTTTTAATAGGTTCTCTATACAGAATTGCTGTCAACATGGATTGTTGGTTTAGGGAAAAAAAACAACAGGGAACTGCAATAACTCTTGTGATGCACAGCTACCCACAGCATTTTGCCGCTGCTTCCAGGGCAATGGTCATAGATTTCTGCTCTGGGATAGGACTTAGTCATAATGCTGAGGCGGCCTAGATGATAAGCAAAAATGCTTCTACCTGAAGGTCTCGGACCCGCTGGCCTTCTCTGCTCCCTCCTTTGCTGCCTCCAGTTCCTTATCCTTCTCTTCTTAAAGCCCAGACCCACCCAAGATTCCTGTCTGGCTGTGACATAGAAGGTGGAGCTGTCATTTGGCTGTGGGACTCTGCTGGAAGGGGCGCTGCTCGGGACCCAGCGTGGCCGCACTGTGCATTCACTCCAGAAATACGCGTGAAGCACCCATGGTGTGGCATGTGCTGGCCGTGCAGCGGTGGGCAAGGCTTAGTCCTCTTGGCATATTTGAAATAGTGGAGGAGACCGGGGTTCTTCAGATTCGTGCACAGATGGGTAATTATAAACCGTGCTAAGTGAGATGGAGAGAAGAGCAGAGATCCGTCCATGGAAGAGTCTGGTGCCGCCTTCTCCATGAAGCCCTCCTTGGTCCCTTCTGGCAGTGCAAGCCTAGCCTGGTCTCCCTCATCGCCTGGAGCCAGGCCTGTGCTAGCCCTCAGCCCATGAAGACTCTGGTGTATGTGACTGCACGCTGCTAGGGCAAGGGTTCGTTCTTCTCTAGAATAGCGTGTGGCATACAGCAGGTGCTCAATCAGTACTTAAGACTGGGAGGAAGGGCATGAGCACATTTTACAGGGCCCCATTCCATCAGATAAAAGAGTCATAGACTTCCGTCAGCACCATGATCATAATGGTGTGACGATGAACTAGTTCCAAAACTTCAGCTCCGTCCCAAAAAGAGGGCATCTCTCCTCCAGAAAGGGTGGAGAGGATGAATAATGAATGGAAACCTTCAGCACATGGCCTGTGTAGCATTTCAGCACAGGGTACATCCTTTCCCCTGCCCCCTAGAAGTTTCCTTGGGATGGCCTCGTGCTCTGATGGAAGCAACCTGCCCAGCAGCAGTACCGGCCTCCTCTCAGAGCAGACCTGAGCCGGGTCAGGGGCAGAGCTCGCTTCCAGCTCAGTCTGAATCTCCAGTGTGGGCATGTCACAGTTGGGACTAAGGGAATGTTTATTTTGAATGGCACTGGTCTAGTGTCATAATAAGAAGAATGGAATTCTGCAGCCCATCCATTCTGGTTTGCTTCTTCCTTGGAGAACAAGAATGTGTTCCCCTCCCAGATATGTTGTCAAAAATGTACCCTCTTAACTCCTTCCCAGTCTCCTAAGAATTGTCTCCTAGGGGAAGGGGTGGCAGATCCTGGCCCCCAAATCCCTGGGTGAGTGTGGCAGATGCTTTTGCACTGAACACAGAACCCCCAGTCACCTCCTGTTTCAGCCCAGCCTGGTAGACGGTTTGGTGCACACAGAGGGCTCCCCCCTTAATCTGGCACCTCCACTTTTCTGTCCCAGGGCTCTAGCTTCAGAAGCCCCCTCAGTCCACACCCAGCGTGGCCTGGAAGTGCTGAGAGTAGCACCCAGGGGTCACCTCAGCAATAGGGAAGTCTCCTGGGGACACTGTGTACGGTTCCTCAGCCCCATGGGGGTTGCGGCTCAGTTGCCCACAGCTCACAGGCTCAGTAATGTGTGCCCCCTTTACTGGCTCCTCTATGTCTCTGCATCTCTCTCCTCACCCCTCACTCCTTTCCCTGGGATTTCTTCCCACTTGCAAATGACTTCAAACTAAGACACTGGGGACAGGAGACGGCTAACCGGTAGAATCATCTTCTAGGGAACTTTTCAGGGAAATCTCCTAAACTTTCTGAACTTTAGCTTCCTCATCCATGAAAGAGAGCAAATAGCCTGTGGCCTGACCCTCGCGTCGGGCTGTCATCTGGTTCCCCAGAGACCCCACATTCTGCACTTGCTGGTCCCGGTGCCTGAGCGCCCCTCCCCCTCCCCCTGCAAAGCTGGCGAATGACTCAACCCTCCAGACTCAGCTGCCTCCCCCCAGGACTGGAAACCACCTAAATGTCCAATAGTTATGGAATGGTTAAGTAAACATAAGTGCGTACCTTCAGCACAGATTGAGAAAGCCAGTTAAAGGGATATTTTTGATGGCATGAGGAAATATAATGAGATTATCTGATACTATAAAAGCAGGCCATAGAACTACCCGGTACTATGTACCCAATATGTGTGTGTGTGTGTGTGTGTGTGTGTGTGTGTGTGTGTGTGTGTGTGTAAAACATAGAAAAGCTTAAGAAAATATAACATTATCTCTAAGCAGTAGGATTATTTTCTCAGTTTTTTAATATTTTCAAAGTTCTCTTAAATGAGCATGTTTTTCTTTTCTAGCCAGAAATAAGTCAACCTGTTATTTAAAACAAAAACACTCCTCAAATGTCACTTCCCTTTTAATCTGTCCTCATAGAAACTGAGCCTCCATAGAGTGGCCAGACAACCTGTAGGGCTCAGCATACACAAGATTATTCCCCATGGAACTTTCTCCTGGTTTTACATGGGAATGTAGAAGTGACCATGTTTTGGACGTTTTCGTATTAAAAAAAAAAATTGTTACATAAAACTGGGACAACACACAGTGTAGTGTTAAGGATATGAACTCTGGAGCCAGCTGGCCTAGTATCAAATCTGGTTTCCACTTTCTAGCTGTGTGGCCTTGCTCAAGTTACATAACCTCTCTGGGCCCCTCATCTGTAAAATGGGGATAATCATAGTACCTACTCACTGGATTGTTGGGAAGATTAAATGAGTTGATATATGTTTTTTAAAAAAGGTGCCACATCTACATGCATGGTACAAAGGAAGTGCAGCACAAGTATGTGTTCTCTCACAGGCATCCTCATCATCGTCCATTCAAGAGAGAGTTTCCCCCAACAGTGCTCCTTCAGGATAAACCACTGACTGACCTTCAGACAAATCCAGAATTAGCCCACCAGTGAACTGATCCAAACCAGACACAGCAATGCCATGGTCACTCACTGGCCACACCCCTACCCAGAGCCCTTGTTTCAACGGAGGCCACTTGGGAATTCCAGCGGACTGGTACTTGATGTGGCACTTATTAAGCAGCATTGGGCCACTGCAAAAATAGAGGACTGGCTTCTTCAGGATTAATAAATAAGAAGGATATAGATATGAAGGTCAAAGAGCCACAGAGAACGAAATGAAGAAACTTGACTCCAGTGATACACAGAGATAAAAGCAAGTGAGGTGCAGAGGCTGCCCTGGGCGCCTGGAGCCCTACTGGCCTTCCCATGGCCTCTGCATATCCCATGTGTTCCTCTGTTGCTCCCTCCAACTTAGAAGGATGCTCTGCTCTCAGGACTTGGTTCAGGACTGCATGGAGGACCTTATCATATTGCATTGCAGTTTGTGTGTACATCTTCCCCCTCCTCCCCCAACTAAAGCATCCTCTGAGCACTTACTGAGTGTGTAGCAGGTGCCTGGCACTGTACTGGTCTCTCGTGGCCACCACAGGTAGCTGCTCTTCAGGGATCTACCGACCCCAGAAGGGAAGTACTTGTTTGTCATTGTATTCACAACTCCTGGCCCAGCCCCTGGCACCAGAGATGCCCACACATGCTTATGAATGAAAGAGATAAGCAGTGCCAGTTCCACCCTAGCTGTCCTGGGTCGCTCATTGTACCCACACTTCACATGTAATTAGCCAACATACCAGGTCAATGTCTATAGTCTCCCCAAGGCTGTTACCAGTGTTTAGGGCATGTGGATGCACACGCGTGCACAACGGCTTGGTGTTTTCCATTATAAACTCCCAGGATGGCATACCCACACCACTTTCTGCTGAAGTAAGAGCAGACCTTTAAAATCAAGAAAATGGTTCTGGTTCTAGATCTAAAGAGATAATGGACATGGCTTGGCAAAAGAGAAAGAATGGTGATGTATTTGATGCTGGGCCCTCTGTGCCTGTGCACTGTTTTAAATTCCCGTGACTTACTTGAGACCTCACCAGTGTTTCAGTTCAGACAGTTTCAACTCCCCAGAGCCAGCCAATAGTCCATCCATCTCCCTCCGTGCTTACTTGTAATTGGAGGACAACTGAATCATGTGGTTGGCTGAACAACGAATTAATGTCCAGGGGCCATTGGCCTGGCAGCCTTCCAACTCTGCAGAGATTATAAAACTGACCAAAACCAAGACGCTGGTGGAAACTTTAAGACTCAGGACTCTAGATCCCCCTGTCAGCTCCCATCACAACACCAGCCTCTAAGTTCCCTTTTCTGGCTGTACTCCAAGGCCTGGATGTCAGACTCTGGTGACTAAGAGCCGTGTCAAGTAGAGGGGAGCATGGGGAGACCCTGACAGTCTGCTGAGGCCACTACGAGCTGGCTCCCATGTTGACCTGATGCTTTATGTTAAGGCTGCTGAAATAAGTATCCTTTTAGTTAAAAGCAGTAAAACTCCTCTGGGTTAAGGGCTGGGATGGTGGGGGTTGGGATTTTGCATTTCCTTTTGACAATCTCACCTAGAAGAAACGTGAACCCACATGTGGTAGGCAGGGGTGAGTATTGAGAACAGAACCCCTTAACCAAGGGTCCCTTAACTAAGAAACCTGTTATAGGCAGGATAATGGCCTCCCAAAGAAATCCATATCCCAATCCCTGGAATCTGTGAATATGTTAGCTTACATGGCAAAGGGAAATGAAGGTTGCAGGTAGAATTATGGCTGTTCATCATAGAGTTATAGCTGCTCATCAGCTGACTCTAAAATAGGGAGGTTGTCCTGGATTATCCAAGTGGCCCAGCGTAGTCATAGTGTACTTAAAAGTGGAGGAGAAAGGCAGAAGAAGAGGTCAGAGTAGTGCAATGTGAAAAGGATTTTCACCCCCCATTGCTGGCTTTGAAGATGGAGGAAGGGGGCCACAAGCCAAGGAATGCAGGTGGCCTCCAGAAGCCAGAAAAGGCAAGAAAATGGATTCTCCCCCAGAGCCTCCAGAAAAGGACATGCCCTGCCAATGCCTTGATTTTTGCCCAGTGAGACCCATGTTGGACTTCTAACCTACCAAACCATCAGGGTAATAAATCTGTGTTGTTTTCAGCCACCAAGTGTGTGGTGATTTGTTACTACAGCAACAGAAAACTAATACCAGAGCCCATGATGTAAAGGCCCCATCAGGGACAATGGATAGATAAGAGTTTCCAGAGCAGTTCCGGAGAAAGCATTAAAGACACCTTCAGTGACGGTTATGCTCGCGGGACAGACCTCTTCTTGGGAAAGCAGAAATGACCTTGCCCAGCATCCTTAAGTTATGAGGAAGCTCTGTCTTCTCATCTCAGCCCTGGAAACAAAGCAAAACACCAGGCACTTTCTTCCTGGAAACAAGTTCTCACTTGGGAATGAGTACAGCTTGCACTGTAGGGCTTTGAAATGGTCTTTGTGCTTTGCCTCCCGTGCAAATGCTTCTATAGGGCTCAGCTAATGTTGGATAAATTACCACTCTCTCCTTGGTGATGGGAAGAAACATATGTCTCTTAAAATCATGGATTTCCCCCCAGTGAACACTCTATGTGGTTGGAAAAATAGCAAATTTGGGTTGATTTTTTTAATAGACTGTTTTTATAATACTTTTGGATTGACAGGAAAAATGCAAAGGTAGTACAGAGAGTTCCCATATGCCTATGCCCAGTTTCCCCTCTTATTAACATCTTACATTAGTATGGTACATTTATTATAATTCATGAACCTATATTGATATATTATTATTAACTAAAGTCCATAGTTTATGCAGATTTCTTCAGTTTTTACCTAATGTCCTTTTTCTGTTCCAGGATCCCATGCAGGATACCGTTATCACCCTTAGCCATCACATCTTCTTAGGCTCCTCTTGGCTGTTACATTTTCTCAGACTCTCCTTGTTTTTAATGACCTTTTCACAAAATTTAACTCAAAATGATCACGACCTAAGTATAGAACATAATGTATAAAATGTACAGAAGAAAACATAGCAAATCTATGTGATTTAGGGGTTTGGCAATGAGTTTTTACATATGACACCAAAAGGACAATCCATGAAAGAAAAGTTGATGTTGGACCTCATTAAAATTTCTACTCTGTGAAAGATATCGTTAAGAAAATGAAAAGTGTGTGGTCTGTATCTAGATTAACTTTTGCAGATGGACGTCCAGTTCTAGCACCATTTGTTAGTACAACTATCCTTTCTGCATTGAATTGCCTTTGCTCCTTTGTCAAAGATCAGTTGACTGTATTTGTGTGGGTTTGTTTCTGGGTTCTTTATTCTGTTCCATTGATCTATGTGTCTACTCTTTTGCCAGTATCATGCTGTCTTGATTACTGTAGCATCATGGTAAGTCTTGAAGTCTGGTAGTGTCAGTCCTCCAACTTTGTTCTTCTTTAATATTGTGTTGTCCACTCTGGGTCTTTGCCTTCCTGTGTAATATTTAATATTGTGTTGTCCACTCTGGGTCTTTGCCTTTCTGTGTAAACTTTAGAATCGGTTTGTCGATATCCACAAAACAGCTTGCTGTGACTCTGACTAGGATTACCTTGAATCTATAGGTGAACTTGGAAAGAATTGACATCTTAATACTATGTCTTATAATCCATGAACACTGACTATCTCTCCATTTATCTAGATCTTCTTTGATTTCTTTCATCAGAGTTTTGTAATTTTCTGTATATCAACCCTGTGTACATTCTGTTAGATTTATATCTTAGTGTTGCTTTTTTGGGTGCTACTATAAATGATATTGTGTTTTTAATTTCTAATTTTAATCAGTTATTGCCAGTGTATAGGAAAATAATTGACTTGTGTATATTAACCTTCTATCCTGCCACCTTGTCATAATTACTAACTGGTTCTAAGAGTATGGATTTTTTGTTTCATTTTGTTTTGGTCAATTCTTTGGGATTTTCTACATAGTTAATCATGGTATCTACAAACAAAGATGGTTTTATTTCTTCCTTCCCAATTTGTATACCTTTTATTTCCGTCTCCTGTATTATTGTAGTAGCTAGAATTTTTAGTATGATTTTTTTGTTTTGTTTTGTTTTTGTTTTTGTTTTTTTGCGGTACGTGGGCCTCTCTCTGTGTGGCCTCTCCCGTTGCGGAGCACAGGCTCCGGACACGCAGGCTCAGCAGCCATGGCTCACGGGCCCAGCCGCTCCACGGCATGTGGGATCTTCCCGGACCGGGGCACGAACCCGCGTCCCCTGCATCAGCAGGTGGACTCTCAACCACTGCACCACCAGGGAAGCCCTTTAGTATAATTTTGAATAGGTGTGGTGAGAAGAGACATCTTTGCCTTGTTCCCAATCTTAGGGTATAAGTATTCCAGTTTCTCACCATTAAGTATATTAGCTATAGTTTTTTGGTAGATGTTCTTTCAGGTTGATTTTTCATATAGAGAAAAATTGTTGGGATTTACCGACCAGACAGTGTAGTTGTCTCTAGCTGCAAGAACTTCTGGGGGGTGGCCCTTGAGCCATTTAGAAATTAAGGGAGCTTGAGTATCTTTTACGAGGGCCAGAAATTAATCATTGGAGTCCTGATAAGGATCTAGAGTAGCCTACGTATCTCACTGGGGCCCACTTGCACTGAAAGAGAAAACATCTTGCTTATCTTCTTGCCTTCCCTCAGTATGTTGTTTGGGGTTTTCATCTGTAGACACGGGGAGCATGGTCCAGGGCATGCTGGGGAACAGATGAATTCACAGCCCTTGACACTCTGGACCTCACCTAATTATTTGCCCGTTGTTCTTCCCCGCATTTCCCCTGTGTGCGCCCTGCATTCCTGGTGCTCAGACATAATCACGACTCTCTCAACACCTGCCCTGTTGGTCCACACTTTGCTGTTTATACACAAGATGTGCTTTTTGTGGGGCACCTGTGTTGGGTGAAAATTTAAGTTTTTCAAAGTCCAGCTCACCTGTCCCCCTTTCTGGGAATCCTTCCCAGTCTTCCACATCCAAAGTTATCCTTGTTCCCCCCGAGCTCCCACAGCCCTCTAAGTTACATGTCTCTCACCCCTGAGTGCAACATACTGCCCATTGTGTTTTTCTGTGCCTACCTCTCCCACCACCTGTGAACAGATTGAGGCAAACTCATGTCAGATCCCCAAACCCTTATCCCCAGTGCTGACACAAGGTCTGCTTCAGAGGAGGTGCCTGGTAATGTTTATTGGTTGAAGGAATGAAATTACTGGCCTTCCATAAATAGACCCTTTTGTACTCTTAGAAACCTCTCTCCATTCTTCTCACCATACTTGTTTTCTGCCTGGTGTTCACTGAGCACCTGTATATATATTCTGGAGTGTAAGAGATGCCTGCAGCTATTCTGTTTCTCATGGAAAAAAAGGAAAGGGAAATTACTATTCATCGTATCCATCAACTTTATAATCCTGGTGATCCATGTACTAGTTAGGTACCTAGAGGCACAGGAGGCAGAGTGTATACTGGAACAAAATGAGGGTTCTTTCAGCAGAGAAAAAACAAAATCAATATTGGAGAGGAAATCAATAGTGTCAGCTATACCCTTGGGTTTTTTTCTTTGTTTGTTTGTTTTTTGTTTTCGTGTTTTTTTTTTTTTTTTTTGATGTGGACCATTTTTAAGGTCTTTATTGAATTTGTTACAATATTGTTTCTGGTTTTATGTTTTGTTTTTTTTATGTTTCGGTTTTTTGGCCGCAAGGCCTGTGGGATCTTAGCTCCCCGACCAGGGATCAAACCCACACCCCCTGCACTGGAAGACAAAGTCTTAACCACTGGACTGCCAGGGAAGTCCCTATACTCTTGTTTTATACAGAATTGTTTTAATACCGAACTTCAGAGAAGTTAAGTCACTAACATAAGGTCCCATGGCTGATAAAAATAGAAGTAGGATTCAGATCTAGCTCTTTCAGACTCCAAAGGCCATCCGTGTACTTTTTCTGCTGCACAGCTAGGTGCAGAGTCAGACTGTGTTTCCCAGAAAAGCCATGCCCCCTCTCTCATGGTGAGCACTTCAGGAGTTGAGGCAATCGCCCTGCTCTCCCAAGCCCGGCCTTCAGCTGGGCATTTAATCTGTTTATTAAGTTATGACTAATGGCGCCACGAGACACTGAGGGCTGCACATTCAGACCTAGTTTTAGATTGTTAGAGGAGGTTCGAGGGATAAACATCATATTCATATTCTATGCCGAGGAAATTCAATTGCAGCCCTTTCTCTTTCAGAGCACAAGGATGGCGAGGGGCTTCTGCTGGGTCCTGCTTTGGTTTAATAGAAATGAAACCTCCAAAGCACGCGGGCTGTTTTGGGAATGTGGCCACTAATGCAGCCCCGTGGGGCGGGGGCCAGGCCTGAACCGGGCAGTTTGCATATTCACTTTTACAAACAGTTGGCTCCGATTCAGCAGTTAATGGGATGGGAATGATGTTCCTGTACCAAATCATTTCCTGAAAAAAAAAAAAAAAACATTTCCAATTGCAAACATATCTCAGCCTTTCTTCTCGGGTTTGTTTTGTCTCTGTGAGTGAATTAAAGAGGCAGGGCAGAGGGGAGTGTTTCTGACTGGGAATTTTTCATCTGAAAACATTTTTAACAATGATCTACACAGAAAAAGAGATCCCGTGCAGACCCACCTTTATATTTGGCTGCAAATATTGCATTCCTAGTCACATGTTAGAGGTGTAAATATCTCTATATTCACAAATTGGCTCTGGCTGTACAACAGTCTTGGGACAGAGGCAGCTTTTGTCTCTTTACAAAATGTATGCTGGAGGGCTTCCCCGGTGGCGCAGTGGTTGAGAGTCCACCTGCCGATGCAGGGAACGCGGGTTCATACCCCGGTCCGGGAAGATCCCACATGCCGCGGAGCGGCTGGGCCCGTGAGCCATGGCCGCTGAGCCTGCGCGTCCGGAGCCTGTGCTCCGCAACGGGAGAGGCCGCGGCAGTGAGAGGCCCGCATATCACAGAAAAAAAAAAAAAAAAGTATGCTGGAAATGCTGCCCTAGAAATGTGCCCACACACGCACACACAGGGTCAGGCCCAAATATAATTTTTTCCCCGAAGGACAGGCTGAAATCCTTCTTTACATCCTATACACGGCTTTGCCAAATTGTGCTTTAGCTTACAACCTGTGCAGGGGAAGGGTGGTCTTAACAGTTTTTTTCATGTATTCAACAAATGGTTCTTGAGTGCTTACCATTTTAAGTAATAATAGCAAATAATTACATAGCTCTTACCAGGTACCAGACGCTCTTCTAAGTGCTTTATATATATTAACTCATTTAATCTTCTCAACAACCCTAGGAGGTAGGCAATATTATTATCGTCCCCATTTGCAGATAAGGAAACTGAGGTAGAAGAGGTTGATGAACTGGCCCAAGGTCACATAGCTAGTAAGTGATTGATAGAGCCTGGATCTGACTCTAGGCAGTCTGGCTCCTCTTGGGAGACTCATAACAAACAAAAGAGAAAAAGTGCCAGTCTCCCCACGGCTTACATTCTGTTAAGGGGGGGGGGGTAGCTGACAGACGTAGAAATGATAGTTGTTTCAGATCATGATGAGTGCTATGGAGAAAATACAATACAAGAGGGAGGCAGGGGGCTAATCAGAGGGTCCTGTAGGTCTTAGGAAGGAGTTGGGGTTTTATTCTGAGTATGACGGGAAGCCACAGGAAGGCTTAAAGCTGGAGAAAGCTGTTTACATCTTTATAGATCATTCTGATTGTGCTATAGGAAGTAGACGGGGGCGGGGACAGTGCATCAGAAAGCAGTGGGCTGGTTAGAAGGTGGTTCTGGTTATTTAGGTGAAAGATAATGGGGACCTGCGCCAGGACGATGGTGGGGAGGCTGGTGAGAAGTGCTTGGAATAGGGTCTAGGGTCCTGTTTTGGAGGTGGAGCCCACAAAACTTGCCGATGTATTGGCTGCAAACAGTGAGGAAAAGAATGGAAGGGTGATGCCTCAGATTCTGGCTTGAACCCTTATGCAAATGGTAGTGCCGTTTACCGAGGAGGATGAGAGTAGGGGATGAACAGGTCTTGATATAGTGTTGCTGTGGTGGGGGTGAGGGTGCTGAAAATCACGAGTTCTGTCTTGGACGTGTAGATCTGAGATCTCCACCAGTAGACATAAGAGGAGACATTGAGTCTAGAGCTCAGGGTCAGGCCTAGGCTGGAGATTCTGTTTGCTTTTGTTTGTTTGTTTCTGGGTCTTGTTTTAATAACGGCTTGACTTCTGTTTTCACAACCCAGTGATGCTGGGTAAAATAAAACCAATAGAGAATAAATTAGGGCAAAGCCTGGTTGTTTTTGTACATGAAAAATATCAGGAAGATGCTTCATTTTTATCCTATCCCTGATTCTGTTGCCTTGAATTCAGTTTTAGATAATTACATCTTGTTAATTTAAAAAAATATATAATAAAGCATACATCAGGCTGGAGATTTAAACACGGGCATCATCAGCATTTGGGTCTATGGGATTACCTAGGACAGCGCCGTCCAACTGAATCTCCCATGAGGAAGTCTACATTCTCACCGTCCAGTGTGGTACCACTTGCCCCATGTGGGCCATCGAGCGCTTGAAATGTGACAGGCGCAACTAAGAAACGGAATCTTTAATTCATTTAAACGTCAGTAGCCACATGGGGTTAATGGCTACTGTATCGGACAGCACAGACCTGGCCGGGGGTGGTGACGGGGGGCGGACACGGGAAGGAGTCATAGATGGCAGCGAGAGCTAGTCTCTTCAATGGCCAGTAAACCCAGTCTCACACCCACACTGAAACGTGACTTTATTTCCACTGCCCGTTGCTTGCGTCGCAGTGCTTGTTAAGTAGTGGAAATCTGGCTTCTTTGTAAGAAACAGCCTGGAAAAGAAAGCAAACTGCTAGTCCTAGGAGGAGCGCTAGGAGACATTATAGAGTCTAACAGGAAGCAGTTGGTCTTCTCTGGAAAGCACGTGCAATCCTATACCTGTAGAATCACTTAAGCCTTGAAGGTGTCACTTAACACTTTTCAGTTATGTTGTATGGGGGTGGGGGGAATTATATAGAGCGGTGGGTGTCTGTGGATTTGGAGATTCAAGATGGTCACTGGCTGATATCCCATATGAATGTCAAGATCCCACAGCAACAGGACTAAATACCAGCTTCATAATGCGAGTTGTGTCCTTTAGGGCAGAGTGGGTTTCACTCCCCTTCTTAGGCAATCTCGTTCCCTGTCCAGCTGCAACAATCAGTGAGTTTGCTAATATGAAAGAACTCTTTGTAAGCAACTGCCTTGTGCTTCAGAGTTCTTGCAAGTAGATGCTGGCGATCCGTGAGGCCATAGTCAATAAACATAAATAAAATGGAAAGATGGGACATTGCCTTTACTAAAGGTTGATCGCAGCTGCCGTATCAGCTCTTTGAGAACCCTTTGGTGATCAATGCTTCCAGAGAAAATGGTCGTTCTGTGCTTAATTGGTGCAAAGTAATTACTCAAACTGGAATTGAGTAGAGGTGAGGGGATTTGAGCCGCTGCTTTTAGGAGAGGTAAAAATCCAAGGTGAGTGCTCAGCAAGGGTCCATCACACAACTGGTTTTGTGGTAGGGATTTTTATTTTTTACTAAGGCTTCATGTGAGGGTTCAGTGCATGGAGGGAGCAGGCTGGAAGTCTTTAGTGGTCATGGACCTCTTGTTATTTTTCTTGAGAACAGTGGAATCATAGATTTCTAAGATTTGGAAAGTAAGAAAGAACTTACTGGTCATCCTGTCCAGGTCTTCATGTTCAGCTGAGGGAATGGGCCTGGAGAGGTGAGGTGCCTGGCCACAGGGCCCAGGATTCCTTACAGCTGAAGGGACAGGTCCAGAGCCCAGGGAGAGGCCAGAATGAGGTACTCTTAAGCAGCAGCTGGGGCCAGGTGAAGGAGGGAGGCGGGATAATCAGAAAAATACTCAGGGAAGCAGAATCGGGAGAGAAGTCAGAGGAGGGTTGAACGGAGGATGGAAATGATCTACAACATAAATGTAGCCTCAACGTGGGGACCTCGTTCATCCAGTCAACAAAGAGTTGTCAGGTGTACCTGCACCAGATGGCAAGCCCTGGAAGGAGGGACAGGCAGGAGGCAACGGCAGAGACTTAAGGAAAACTGCAGTGCCCACCTCCCTTCTGTTTATCCCAAGATCATTTCTGAAAGGAGGCAGATTTCTGTGCCCTATTTCTCCAGGAAAGCAAGTGAGGTGACGGTCAGAAGAGGTGAGATGAAGGGGGCGGTTTGGTCCTTTTAGCAAGGAGAGGCAGGAATCGGATGCAGGCTGAGTCACAGCTGTAGGCTAACCTTGGTGCTTTTATTTCTCGATCCACATTGATACGGAGCATGACTGTTACGAGCCCCACCCCTTGTTGTCTGTGGGCTACAGTGTGACTCTGTGCTTCCTTCTTGCAGTGTCAGAGCTTCAGGAGGAGGGCATGAACGCCATCAACCTGCCCCTCAGCCCCATCCCCTTCGAGCTGGACCCTGAGGACACAATGCTGGGTAACGGGGTCTCTTGTTCTCTGGGTTAGCCTACTGCCTTCAGGTGGGACCGCCCCGCTGACTGTCTTTTCTTTTTAAAGAGGAGAACGAAGTGCGAACAATGGTGGATCCCAACTCACGCAGCGACCCCAAACTTCAAGAACTGATAAAGGTAAGAGGAAGTTAGAAGGGGCTTCAGGTGCCTCCCAGACTCAACAGGTGTTTCTAGACCACCCACCCTGTGCAGGTACCACATGAGCCACTGCGGAGAGAATAGAAAGGCATGGCAGTCCCTGCCCACAGGCCGCTCGTGGTCCAGTAGGTGGACATCTACAAGGTAACAGAAGTGGGACATGACAAGTGCCCAACGAATGGTGTTGACCATAAGCACTGGAGAAGTTCGCTCAAATCAGTTCCCATTTGCCAGGATCCTAGAGCTCACACGGTCCTTTCACCACTCTTCTCAAGGTCCCTCAGAAGCACCCTGTGAAGTAAGATCTAGTATCATCCCCATTTTACATATGAGGAAACTGAGACTCAGAAAAGCCAGACGGTTTGTTTATGGCCGCAGCTGAGTGGAGGAGATGAGGTTCAAACAGAAATGAATGAGGCGGAATGAAATACTGTGCATAATGTACTTGGCACAGTGGCTGACACACGGTCACCCTCAAAAAATGTTCATTTCATCCCCCTTCTGATTCCTCGTCCCGTGTCTGTCTTCTTCAGCTTCTTCAAGCTGCACTTAGAACAAAACGGCACTGGGTGCCGGAGTGATTCGTTCATAATGCACATCTGAATATATCATTTTCCTGTTCAAAACCTGTATGTAGTTTCCTAAGAAGTGCACGTTGAAGCCCACAGTCCTGGGGGTGGTGTTTGAAGCCTCCATGTCTAGCTGCCTCTTTAACCTCAGATCATCCCTGCCTGACAACACAAGGACACCAGATCTGTTCGGCTTGACTCCCCGTACACACCTGCTCATCGTGCTTGCTTCGGCACTGCCACCACCAGGCCTTTGGTCATGCAGCCCCTGCCCCCAGGGGCTCTATCTGCTCTTCACCTGAAGCCAGAGTTGGGTCACGTCCTCCAGGAAGCTTTCTCTAAACCCCAGGGCTGTCGCTCAGCCCCTCTGTGTGCTGGTTCACGCATTTAGTTCTGTCACTGTAGTCACCACATGGCGTTACGACTACTCACGTACTTCTCTGTCTCCTTCACTAAATGGTGAGCTGCTTGGGGTTAAAGATTGTCTCTTTTTTTCATCATGGTACTCCCAGGATCCAGCACAGAGTATGACATACGGCGGGTATTAATGAATGCTGGGTGGATAGATGTTGGATGGATGGTTGAGGGAGAGAGGGAGGGAGTGGGAAGGAAGGTAGGGGAAGGGGAAGAGAGGGGAGGGAAGGAGGGAGGAAGGGAAAAAGGAAGCTCCTGCCTTAGGACGGTAGAACAATGTGCTCTGAAGGCACAGGGCTACAGCCAGGGATGGAAACCTAGCCCAGCTCCCACCTGTGTTGTAAAGGCAACTACTTCTGCCAAGTCAAAGAAGTCAGACACAAAAGATGATGTTCCTTATAGGTGAAGTGGTCGAAAAGGCAAAACGGTAGTGGTTGCCTGAGGCCTGTGATCAGGGGAGGGGACGGAGCACAAAGAAACCAAAGGAACCTTCTTAGGGCTAGGGAACTGTTCTGTGTCTTGATTGTGGTGGTGGTTACACAACCGTGTACAGTGACCAAAACTCATCAAACTGTGTACTTAAAATTAATTTTATTTTATATAAGTAATATCTTCATAAGCAAAACAAGAGGTTAAAATTAAAAGGGCAATGGCCTTGTGCAAACTTCAGTTTCCTTACCTGATGCTACCTGCCCCTCGGGTGTTGTGTGGATTAATTGGGTGAGACATCACCTGGAATGCCTCTGCTGGATGCCTGGTGCACGGAGGACTCTCAGGGAATGACGGGGGCTAAGTTACAGACAAGGCAGGAGACCGCACAGCCCCACTGAGAGGCAGCCTGGTGCAGGGAGGAGAACATGTGCTTTGGAGTGAGGTGGACAAGAGTCCGATTCCTGTCTCCGCTCACGGTTAGCTCTGTCCTTGGGCAGATATGTTTACTTCTGTGTTTGATTTCCCCTCCTGAACACAGTAACCACCTGGCCAGATGTCACAACGGGAGAGTGCTTTATTTATGAATAAAATCTGCCCTTACTGACCGTTCGGTCCTTGCCGCATGTAATTTTTTTTTTTTTTTTTTTTTGGCTACTCTGCACGGCATGCGGGATCTTGGTTCCCTGACCAGGGATCGAACCCATGCCCCCTGCAGTGGAAGCGCAGAGTCCGAACCACTGGACCACCAGGGAATTCCTGTAATTCTTTTCTACCACTTAGTGTGGGAGGTGTCTTCAACCTCAGTTATAGAGGTGGGGAATCCGAGGCTCAGAGCAGATGACTAGCTTGCCTTAGATTCATAGGTCACAGAGGTACACACGCAGAGGTCCATGGATGACAGAGGTACACACACACACACACACACACACACACACACACACACACACAGATGTCCATAGATCCCAGAGATGCGCAAATTAATTAGTAGGTAAAGTGGGGTTTTCAACCGCAGTTTGCATAACTCGAAAGCCCATACTCTTGCCGGTACAAAACCACACAGCCAAGCACTGTGCAAACGTTGCTTGCCATTCGGGGAAGGAATGGTAGCGGCCAGAGGTATTAGCAGAGACACTGGTACCATCAGCACTAGAAGAGCTCATACCTGAAAGTTAACAGGGCCGCTGCGGCTCCCACTTACAGCTACTTGTCCACATACTGGGCCATTTGGATAGTTTTGTTCCTTTCAAAATCTGAAGTTCATTTAAATTTTAACTGTCCAGGATGAGAAAACTGTTCTATAAGAAAATGCCCCATGACTCTTCTCTTATTCTCTCTCTCTCTGTGTAGGTATTAATTGACTGGATTAATGATGTTTTGGTTGGAGAAAGAATCATTGTGAAAGACCTGGCTGAAGATTTATACGATGGCCAAGTCCTGCAGAAGCTTTTTGGTAAGAGGAGAGTTGAATATTGCAGTGGATGTCTTTAATCGCCTAGTTTAGAGTTGTTCTCCGTTCACAGCAGTCCACCTGGAATGGAGTAGGAATGGGTCCTGTGTGGGATAACAGATCAGTTAGATGTCCTCTTGGAATGTTTTACATGAATGCATTGCACGGGGAGTCTTTGTGACCAGATGGGGCTACTCCCCCTCACAGACGAGAGTCATCAGCATGGAAAGACTCTGCTGTACACTGGAATACATGCCTCGCCCTCTCCAGAAAATTGTGCTTCTGTAGGTCTATTTACATGTGTGTGGAGATGCATGTGTTTTCGTGTACCTCTCTCCTATGGACCTGTGTGTTTGTGTGTGTATGTGTACGTCTGTGATCTCTGGCCCCGTGTGTGTGTGTGTGTGTGTGTGTGTGCGCGTGTGCGTGTGTGTTCCTCTGCGTATCTCTCTCTAGGTTGGTGCAAGTATGCGGAAGTACGTGCTTTATGATGCTTGGCCCCTGTGTGTCTCCAGGTAACTTGCATCTGGAAGGGTATGTGTCCCTGTATCCATTCATACCTGTCGTGTGAAAGTGTGGAGGAGGCGGGGATGGGAGACTTCAGGGTGAGGTTGGTGATGAAAGGATAGATTCAACTTGACTAGATTTGGACTTCCCCTCTCTGCACCCCACTTTCTCTCATCCTAACCACTGCCCCAAGTTCTAGACTTTCATTCTTAGCTGCCCACTCCACTCGGCACCTCCACCTGCGTGCACCTCAGCTGAGCTCATCCACTTTCCTGAAGATGTTCCTGCCCCTCCGAGTGACTAGAACCCCGTCCCCTCTTCCTTGCCCCCCCATGGCTGTGGGGCGGGGCGGGGGGGTCTCCAAGGCCCGTTTCTTACTCAGAATTCTCTCCCGCATTCCTCCTCCCTGCAGTTTTCACTTGTCTGAACTGTTGAAACAATTTCCCAACTCACCTCTTTGCTTCCCATCTCACCTCCTCCAACCCGTTCCCCACACAGCTAGCTGAGGAATCTTTTTTAATTGCAAGTCTCATCTTGCCAGTACTCACTCTCCCCTACCTGTGGGACAAAGTCCAGGCCTATTAGTACAACATTCAAAACATTTCATCCTCCGATCCCCAGCTGTCTTGTCAGCCTCACCTCTGACCACTCACACACGTGGCTCATGCCATGGAAAGTGCTTAGAGTAGCACCTGATGCCCAGTCAGTGCCCAGTCAGTGTCTTTCGTCATTTCATTGCTGGTTTTGTTACATTTATGAACACCATCACCACGTTATGACATGCGTCGGGCATATTCACGCCTCTCTACTTTTGCACTTGCTGTTCCTTCTGCCTCTAGGGCCTTTCTTCCTCCTTTATCCACCGAGGCAAACCATTATTGCTCATCTTTCCAATCTCTACAGTCAACTGAGCACGGCTCCCTCTAATACCCCTCACAACCCAGTCACATCTGGAAGGGATAGTCATGCTGTCGTCTGTGTTCCCTCAGAAATAGATACACACACATGTATACATAACAGGCAGGTCTTTATTACATGGACACACACGCGGGTACATAACATACGTGCCTTTATTATATAGATAGACATATACATAACATACGTGCCTTTGTTATATAGATACACAGACGTATACATAACATAATGCTTTATTATATAGACACACACAGACATGTATACATAATATACATGGCTTTATTATTATAGGATATTCCATGTTGTTTGTAGCTGTTTATGTAAGTGTATGTGGGCTTCTCAAGGAAAGGAACCTTTTCGCATTTATTTATCCAGTCTTCTCCAGTACTAACATGTTGCCCAGCACTTAATCAATGTATATTGAATGAATGAATGAATAATATAAAGTCTAGTAATTTCTAGGAAGCTAAGCCGATTCAGTACTCAAACGTCATTATTAATGAGCGTTCATATCTAAAGGCTTGTAAACGCAACTGAACACGGAGAGGAATGAAACACCTTTGGCACATGCGGATGTGAAAAAGCCGTGAGCCTCACTGAGCATCTCTCCTAGTGACTGTAGCTTTTAACCCCGATAGCAACTTTCTAGTTGGGATCTGAAACTGTCTGGAAGTGTTCTATGCTGGGCTTTGAAAGCAGGGGTGGAACATGGCTGTGCAGTGATGGAACGTGGTCATGAGCAATCTCACCTCCGGGAATGGTTACAGAACTGTCCAGCATCATCCGTGCTGCCCCAAGTCAGGCATCAAGTACAGTCAGGTTAGATCATCTCAAATCTCAATGTTCATGTTGAAAATGCGATTCGCAGCGGAGGTGATGCCTCTTTTGTCAACTGAAGTGTAGAACCATTGTAGGTCTAAGGCTAGACGTACACACTCAAAAGCTACAGGCAGAGTACCCAGTGGAGAGAACTAGTTTGCGGTTGAAAATATGTGTCAGGAGCTCCTGGGAGGAATCAGTCTGGAGACGGGGTTTTGGGTGACCCCTCTGACCTCGAGCTCCCCTCTGGCTATTTTTCTTTCTTCTTTCCCAGCCAGGTTTCTCAGGATAATGTTTGGCACTCCCTGTTCTGCTTTCCCACCACTAAGTATTCACTCCTTAGGTACAGGCTGGGTGCCACCACCTACCCATCAACTTTTCCTTCCCAGGTCACCAGTGTCAATTGAGAGCTCTTCTTACGTGGTGGCATTTGACACTACTGAACACCTCACCCCCCCACCCCAGCCTGACGGTTTCTGTGACGGGTCCTCTTCCGCCTCTGACACCCACTTCTCCGTCCTCCTCGTTTGTTCTTCTTTCTGTAATGGTTGGGTTCCTCCACCTTCCATCCTTGGCCCCCTTCTCTTTTTGTTTCATACCCTCTTCCTGGGTGGTTTCATCCACACCTATAGTTTCAGCCGTCAGCTATATGATCATCATTCTCAGGTCTCTATCTCTGGAACGGCTTTCGCTTTGAAGCTGTAAGTAAGGTTATCTTGTACCTGCCCGCCTGGCTGTCACACAGGCACCTATAACCAGCCTGCCCCAAACTGAGCTTATCTTCCTCCTCCCCAAGCCCAATCTGTTTTCCCCCTTGAGGAATGCTATTATGACCACAGATGACAAACCTGGGGGTCATCGTGGATAGCTCTTTCTTCTTCCCTCATATTCTGTTAGTCACAGTTCTGACAACTGTGTTCCTATAGGGGTGTGTGTGTGTCAAACCGTCCCATTTCTTAATCAGTTGGTACACGTGCAGCACTTGGAAAAGTGCCTGGCTCACTGTGTGCTAGATCAGGGGTGGCTTTCAAAAACTTTTCCAGCCCCACTGCTTCCTCCTTAGCTCAGAACCTCATCATTTGTCTTAACTTCTCTGGCTCCAAAATCCTTTTCTCACGTTAAGCTGTTTCCTGCCTTGGTAGCACTCTGAAGTTCTCCCAGATCTTCTTTATATTTCACTATTTGTCTTAACACTTAAACCCATAGCCCATTTGTCAATGTTTCTTTAAAACTTTTTTATTTTGAACTAATTTTATTTATTTATTTTTATTTATTATTTTCTTTAATGTTATTTATTTTTGGCTGCGTTGGGTCTTCTTTGCTGTGTGTGGGCTTTCTCTAGTACCTGCGAGCAGGGGCTATTCTTCGTTGCGGTGCGCAGGTTTCTCATTGCGGAGCTTCTCTTGTTGTGGAGCATGGGCTCTAGGCATGCGGGCTTCAGTAGTTGTGACACATGGGCTAAGTAGTCGTGGCTCATGACCTCTAGAGCGCAGGCTCAGTAGTTGTGGCACATGGGCTTAGCTGCTCCGCGGCATGTGAGATCTTCCCGGACCAGGGCTCGAACCTGTGTTCGCTGTATTGGCAGGCGGATTCTTAACCACTGGGCCACCAGGGAAGCCCCTTGAACTAATTTTAGACTTATAGTAGAGCTGCAGAGACAGTCTAGAGAGTTCCTGTCTCCCCTTACTCAGCTTCCTCTAATGTTAGCATCTTACCAACCATAGGGCAAGCATCAAAACTAAGAAATTAACCTTGGGCTTCCAAGGTGATATGTTTTGGGGAAGGGCCCCACGGAGCTGATGTGTCCTCAGGGCATCATATCAGGGCAGACACGATGTTAACATGTCTTATCACTGCTGATGTTAACACTGACCACTTGGTTAAGGTGGTGTCCGCCAGATTCCTTCACTGTAAAGTTGCTATTTTTCTCTTTGTTATTAATTTATTTGTGGGGAGATACTTTAAGACTTTGCAAATATCTTGCTTCTCCTTCCACTCCTTCCACTAATTGTAATTGGTGGAGCATGTCTGCCAGTTATTACTGTGGTGGCCTAGTGGAGGTTTTCTATTTTTCTAGTTTCCTATTCCTTCCACATTTATTAACTGGAAGTCTTCTGTAAGGAAAAGTTGTCGCTTGTCCCCCATTTACTTATTTATTTACATCAGTATGGATACAAAGATACTTATTATACTTTAGTTTATCATCAATGTTATCATTCTTCATGTTTTGCTCATATACTTCCCCCTTTGACCACTAGGAGCTCTTTCAGGTTGGCTCCTGGGCACTTCCTGGACGTGCTGCCCCGTATTTTTTTTTCTTAGCACTTTTTACTTTCTCATATCATAAGATGCTCCAGGCTTATCTTATATTTCACTTTTACTCTAGCCCTAGAATCAACTACTTCTTCAAGGAGCCCCAGTTTCTTTTATTAGAGAATGGTGTTTAGAAATCAGTATCTGGGCATATTACTTGGTGTTTTTAACTGGCTACCTGTCACACAAATAAACATCCATGTGTAGGTACGGTACTATTACCTGGTGGTACTAAGATGAAGCAGGCATGATCATTTCCAGAAATTCAGCTTCAAATTGTACTGGGGCTGGGCATGGAGAGTAGGAGGGGGCTGAGTTTGGGATTAGTAAACTAACTATGAAATAATGGCATTTAGAAAAAAATTAAAATGGCATAGCGACCTTCAGGAGTCCAGATATGCCGAGTCACATCTCGGGAGCAGGATATGGACCTGGAATCCGGGAAGCCATGCTGATGACATCATGGCACAAGGACTCAACCCAGAAATGAGCAAGATGCCAAGGCAGGGAGCTCTGGGCCAGAGGTGCGTGCGTGTTATTGTTCTGGTGAAATTCTGAATAGTTGAGCGTCCCTGAGATGACAGGTGGACTGTCTGGCTGGGTGCTCTCTGATCTTGAGCTCTGAGAGGGCGGCGTCATACCTGCTGCTCCTCTGTGTGGCCAGATGCTACTTGCATCAGTGCCCGGTCTCCTTGCCCTTCTGAGTCCCTAGGCAAGTCTGGGAAGTTCTTCTGGTGCAGCCTCCCCCAGGTCCTCCTTTCTGAGCTGCCTAGCCCAGCTGCCCACTGCTGCCTCTGTTCTCTGCATCTTCCCTCTTGCGCGGGCAGCATATCTGAGTTGAGGTTTTCCTGAAAGCAGATGCTGAAACAGGGACTTGCGTGGAGGAAGTTTATGTGAGGGGTGATCTTAGAAAGTACAGGTGGTCAGGTGGGGAATGGAAGAGAGGAGGAGAGAGACACCATTAAGGGTGCATTCATAAGGATGACAGCTCTGTTTGCAACCAGGGCCCAGGGCTGCGAAACCAGGTGACACCACCCCTCAAAATGCCCCTACTCAGGACGGGGAGCAGGGACGTTTATCCTATGGCTCCCATCACTGTGTGCTTGAGGGTTGTGTAGGAATTAAGAACCCCTGGTCTGTACTCCTGCTAGAGAAGGCGAGCGCTTCAGGGCCGGAGATGGCTGTCTGCCGTGGCAGGTGAATGCTGGGAGCTCAGGGAAGGGGCGTCAGCGTCATCCAGGAAGACCAGAGGGTGCAACTCCTACTTTAAGGACTGCTCCTCCCAACACTGGCCATTTCTCTGTACCATTGGTGTCACCGCCTGGGAAAAGTCAGATGCTGGCCACTTTGGCCTGCCTCTTTATGGTGCCCACCCCCATCCTCTCATGACAATGGCTCCAGCCCTTTCCACACCTCGGAACACAAACTCCCCACCCCCAAGAATGAAGAGGAAGTTTCTCCCTAGCCCCTGACAGAAATTCACCTCATCTTTTATCCCAGGATTAGCCTCTTCTCAGGGCGACTGATAGATGCAATATCCTCACTTCCCCCGGGTATTCTTTTAGCCCAGTGCACCAGTAAGTGGGGTAAAAGTCCCAGAATGGTTCGAAGTTGGGACAGATTTCCCAGCGTCTCAGCACACAGGTGCACCCATGGTCACCTTGCTGTATTTGCATCGCCAACAGCACATCCCCTAGGCGGTAGATGTGACTGAGTGAGAAAGGCAGGAGGCAGGGGATTCTAGGGAAATGCCTATCCCGGGTCATCATTTCATTTGACCATGGGCTGCTGCCTGTTTCCTATTGAGGTTTCCTGACTTGGGACAGCTCTGCAATTTGCCTTATGGCATGTTAGATTCCCCTGATCCTAATCTTTGAACATGTGCTTGTAACTGAGAACAGAAAAGGCCTTTTCTGAGGGATGGAAGTCATAAGGCTCTCCCTTCTGGTTTTCGCAATAACACATGACTGAAACAGGGTGTCTTCTTCGGGCATGAGACCAGGGAGGGTCCCTTGGACATAAAGGTTCTGCAGGAGGGTTTTTTGTTTTGTGTTGGGTATGTGTGTGTGTTTCTTTTTCCCTGGTAGACCCTAAAGAGTACATCTTACACTGACCTTAATCTAGTCAATTAATATTCATCAAGCAATAGCTATTTAATTTGCTATGTCCTACTGCTGAGTTTAGGGATACGGACATAAATACATCACAGCGCCGCCTTTAGGTAACTCACAACCTGTACTATGAAGGGCTGTGGGCCGTCAAGTTGAAGATTTGGAAAGGCATCATGAAAGAGGCGGCATTTTGAATCAGGCCTTCTGGAAGGAGCAGAATTTCAGCCAGATGAAGGAGGAGAAGAACATTCTAGTAAAAAATATTGCTGGTAAGCACCTGTGGATTTCGGTGTGAGTGGAGAGAGAGTGTTATAGAGACAGGAGCACATGGGTAGGTGACCATCAGCATTGGTTGAGTGGGGTGTGGGGCTAACAAAGAAGATGGGAACCAGCACCCAGACCTTGGTTTCTAACTCCAGTCTCCAGTAATAGAAACCAGGGCATACAGATGAGCCTGGAGCATCTTGCAGTGCCAAAAAGAGGCACTAGGGGAAGAAAGTATATCTGTGGGGCAGCATGTTGAAAGTGTTCAGGGCCCATCTGAGAGTGCTCCCAATGGCTAAAGGTGGAAATGTGAGCCAGAAAATGAGTAACAAAAATGTTGGATTATAACCCAAAGTCTAAAATAAATATCCTTAAGTCCATATTGATATCAATAAATAGCTGAATAAATAAATGAGGGAGAAGAGACAAATCTTCTTTACAGAGTAATTTCAAATAAGTTATTGATTTATAACTCCTTCAAGGAAGTAGAAGTTAACTCCCCATCCCTGAAGTGGACTGGATCTAGTGACTGGCTTCCAATGATTAGTGTATGGAGTGGAGGAACCTCGTACAGACACTACTTTGGCCAAATCAAAGTTAGCATCACCGTTGCTAAGTCACGTTGATAGCATGTGCCCTTGATAGGATGCAATGAAAAGGGCACTTCACCTCTGTGGTCTTCCTCTCCAAAATCCCCAGTCTAACCATGAGAAAAATATAGGAAAAACCCAGTACTCTTCAAAACTGTCAAGGTCTTGAAAATCCAGACATCTCTGAAAAAATGATCCTAGAACTGAGGACATGAGGCAGGTAATGATGAATAGGTGTGAACGGAAAAAGGATGTTAAGGAAAAACTACTGAAACCCAAATAAATATGGAGTTTAGTTAATAGTCATGTACTAATGTCAGTTCATTAGTGGTGACAGATGTACTGTAGTAATGTAAGAGGTTAACAATAGGTGAACCTGGATTTAGGATATGTAGGAACTATCTGAACTGCCATTTCAGCTTTTCTATAAATCTAAAAACCATGCTAAAACAAGAAATTTGTTTAAAGAAATAAGATGAGCTTACATTATAGAGGACCTTGCAGTAAAAATTTTAGACTATATGCAGTGCCCAGTGGTAACTGCTGATGGCTTTTGAGCAAAACACCATGATCAGAAATAGGAGCAGCAGGAGGGTTGCTCAGAGGCAGGAGAGGAAACACCAGCAAAGCATCCTTTTATAAGATAATAAGGGTGTCGAACTAGAGGAGTGGCAGTATAGATGGGGAGAAGCTTTAAGAGAACCTAGTGATGTAGGGAATGAGCAGCTGAAGTAAACCAGGCTGACCCTAAGTGATGGATGTTAACTAGGGATGATTCCATGAGTCCCTGGAAGAGCAGCATCTTGAAGGGTTTGGTCATATTGGTTTTGAGAGTCGCTTCCCTACACCCCAAAAAGTACTTAGGCTGAAGTAGCAGCTATGCTAAAATTGAAAGAGGAATGAAGAGAAAGATAGGAGATCTGAGTTCCAATCCTGGTTCTGCCACTAAAACATTTCTCTGCAGCTCAGGTCACTCTTCTGTAAAACCAGGAAGATGGCCTGTGCAACTGTACAGCTGAGTGGTTCAGTACAGCACCCACTAACCACATGTAGCTATTAAAAGTAATTAAAATTAAAAATTCCTTTACTTAGTCACACCAGCTACATTTCAAATGCTCCCTAGCCAAATGTGTCTAGTGGCCACCATATTGAATAGTGCAGAAATGAGCATTTCCATCATAGCAGAAAGTTGTTTTGGACAGCACTGCCCTAGGTATTGCTATGATAGTCACTGTTTCTAAGATAATTGAAGATAATGTATACTGGTATTCTTAAGCTGGACGAGACATTTTCTGGTCTCTGAAAAACTCAAAAGCTGGATGAAAGTCTTTTTATTCTTATTCTTTTATTTATAAGTAGTAGAGAAGCTCTAGAGTGTGTTACTAAGTAAAAAAAGTATGGTACAGTACTCTGTGTATATATATGTCACTGTGCGTGTGCATTAAGAGACACATCTAACAATTGAGTATGTAAAGAATATCTCTGGTAAGTCACAATAAACTCTCTATGGTGTGGAACTAGGGAACTTGGGACTGCAATGGGAAGAAGGGACTTAATTCTCACAGCTTGAAGTTTTTCCATGTTTGTATATTCTCAATTTTATAAAAAAATGGTAGAGTACATATGTAAATTTCAGTAGCAAAACTGAATATCGGTGGATGTCAAATAATACTTCATACATTTCAACAGCTATCCCAAGTAAAATAGGAAGAAAAGGAAACCACCTAAATAAGATAAAGACAATTTATACAAAACCTAACAGTGAACACATTACATAGTGAAATATCAAAGACATGGTATTAGGAACAAATCAGAGATGATGGCTATCATCACAATTATAAGTGTTTTGGATATACAAGCTAATGTCGTAAGATAAGGAAATAGATTTTCAGGTTGAGCATTATGGCTGACTAAATGTTCAAGCAAATCCTCTTGGTCTGCATAGTTTAAAAATCTGGATAAGGCTTAAAAAATATATTTTTGTATTGCATGGCTAAGCTGAAAGGGAAGGAAATCCTACTGATGCCAAAAACAACAAGGAAGTGTAAATCCAGTAAAATAAGTGTTAATTTCTAATGGCCTAATTAGCCTGAGGTTTAATGGTTCACACTTACAGGGCCAAGACACAAAGCCTGAAGTCTGAAAGGAAGGGGAATTGAATCAGAGACCCCTGAATAGAGCCAGTGTCTCTGAAGGGTAACACTTTCAGTGGGTAAACTAAAACAATCTTGTCCCACAGAGAGGGGCAGTAAGGATAAATGTCTATCTCAGCCTTGGATATGAATGGGACAAGACAAAGAAGAAGTCTGCACTGATAATTCCTTATCATCAAATGTCTGTACTCACACAGATTTTAGGACTAGGATTCACAGTACTTATGTGGCTTTAAATGCCCCAAGCTGAAAATATAGTTAAAAGTTGTTCCAAGTTATTAGTGTTCCCCAAGGCAGAAGGGAACACATGCCTCTTGAAAGGAATGAACTTTAAACCCAGGCCACAAAAAATTCCCAGAGATAAAATTCCAAGACAAATGAGCTCAAAATCAGAAATCAACAAACACATGAAAGGAAGCCACCATGGGCAGCATCAACCAAAACAATAAACTGCAGATTCATCCCACAAATGCTATGGATATTAGCAATTGATCAGTTATGGAATAGAAAATATATTTAATATGTCAAAATAAAAGTTTTAAGACTATAGAAAGGATGATAAAAGAACAAGCAACTATCAAAATTGGACAGGCAGATATGAGAGAACTAAATAGAACTTCTAGAAATGGGGAAAAAATGGAATAATGAAATTAGAAACCTCAATGGATTAGACACAGCTGAAGAAGGAATTGATGAGCTGGAAGATGGAATTGAAGAAATTACCCAGAATGCAGTATTAGAAAGACAATGGAGTGGAAAGTGAGAATTAAAAGACATAGAGATTAAGAAAATCCAACATGTGGCTAATTGGAATTCTAGCAGGAGAAAAGAAAGAGAATGGAGTATAGTCAATATTTAAAGACATAATGAATTTAAAATTTTCAAAATTGGTGAAAGATATGAAGTCTCATATTCAGGAATCTCAGGGAATCCCAAACAGAATAATTAACAAGAAAACTTCATAATGATACCTAAGAACACTGAAGACAAAGAAAAGATTAAAATCAGAGAGAAAAAAAAAGATTACCTATAAAGGAACAATAGACTGAAAGCTGTCTTTCCTCAGGAACAATCAAATCCCAAAGCTGTTGGAATGATATTTTCAAAGTGCAGAAAAAATATTGTTAACTTACAGGTTTATATCCAGGAAAAAAAAAAACAACCAAAAAACCTGTTTTAAAAATGGGGAAAAAAGACATTTTAAGCAAACATGAAGTGAGAGGGTTTACTACCAAAAGACCCTCACTAAAAGGAGTTTCTAAAGGGTGTTCTCCACAAAGAAGGAAAGTGAACCCCCCCCCAAAAAAATATCTGAAATGCAACAAAAAATGAAGATAGAATCAGAATTCCAGACAACTAAGGTACTTAACTCAGGAAGAGTGATTTGAGTTAGAGTGTGCTGAGGTTCTTGTATTATTTAGTATGTGAATAAAGAGACTAATTAACATAGGACTCTGTTAAGTTAAATACACATGATAAATTTTCTAGGGAAATCAATAAGATAATAAAGCAGTGTATAACCTCCCTACTTTTAATGGGGAGAAAATGAAATGAGCGGGAACAGAAACCTTAATCTAAGAAGCAACAAGGATGGAAGCAGGACATAAAGAATCAGAAAAGTAGAGTAGTAGAAAGCTTAAAATAAGTTGGTAGAAGTGAATCCAAGTATATTCGTAAAGGCAATCAATGTAAATTGGCTTTTTTTGTGTGTGGGTTTTTTTTTTTTTAAACATCTTTATTGGAATATAACTGCATTACAATGGTGTGTTAGTTTCTGCTTTATAACAAAGTGAATCAATTATAAATATACATATGTTCCCATATCTTTTCCCTCTTGCGTTATCCATTTAAAAGACAAAGATCATCAGATTAGATAACAAAATAAAATCTTGCTTTGTGCTCTTTACTAGAGATAGTACCATGAAGACACAGAAGGGTTGAAAGAAAAAGAATAGAAGTAATCATATATACTAGACTAATACTAATTAAAAGAAAGCTGGTGTAACTATTTTAATATCAAATGAAATAGACTAAGGCAAAAAGCATCACTACAGTGAGTCTCTACATATTAATGAGACTAAAATTACTAGGAAAATATGGACATTTTCAACCTAACACACGTTTGTGCATTAAATATATAAAAATTAAAAATGCCAGTCAGAATTACAAGAAGTTGACAAATCTGCCATTACATATTTCTCTTAATAACACATTAAGGAAAAAGTTCATAAGGCTAGAGAAGATGCGGAAAATGTAATTAACCAGCAACACCCCCAAACTGGAGTATTCTCATTCTTTTCAACTGTATGGAACACTTACAGATTTTGCTTAGGTCCATAACGTAAGTCTCAAGTTATCATACAGACCAAATTCTTTGACCATGATGCAATTAAAAAAATTTTTTTTAAACTGACCATCTCCATGTTTCTGGAAACAAAAATATAATAACTTAGAATTTCTAATACTGGATGGAGTATTTTATGTATTCTAATGCTTTGAAGGGTGGTTACATTAATATAGTATGATATATATTGCAACTCTGTTTGTTAGAACGTCTCAGTCCTTCTATCATTCAGAATTCTTGAGTTTATTCTGCCCTGTCTTGATACTTCAGAACTTTTTGAATACTGTTTCATTGTTTCAAAAGCATATTTGGATGCTAACTTCAAAAACAACTGAAAGATTCACAAAATAATCCTATCAGAGAACATTTTCTAAATAGCATCCTATTTCAAAATCATGCCTAGTACTTTATAACAAGTTAAACTAGGGCTTCCCTGGTGGCGCAGTGGTTGGGAGTCTGCCTGCCAATGCAGGGGACACGGGTTCGTACCCCGGTCCGGGAGGATCCCACATGCCGCGGAGCAGCTGGGCCTGTGAGCCATGGCCGCTGAGCCTGCGCGTCCGGAGCCTGTGCTCTGCAACCGGGGAGGCCACAACAGTGAGAGGCCCGCGTACCGCAAAAAAAAAAACAAAACAAAAAAAAAACAAGTTAAACTAGTGATGAACAATTTGCAGAACTATAAAAATGTGAGAGAAGCAATTTCCTGGAAGAATAAAAAAAAATTTATCAATAGAAAATTTTCAAAGAGCTAGCTGAAATTAGCTGAATAAAGAAAATGAGAAGACTACAGGCCCTTTGGTGGGGCTAATGGCAAACTCTGGGAGGGATCACACCATGGAGTACTTCCCAGAGCTTCTACTGCCAGTGTCCTTGTCCCCACAATGAGCCACAGCTGTCCCCCACCTCTGCAGGAGACCCTCCATCACTAGCAGAAGCTCCATATGCATTGAATTGAAAATACCTTCTTTCAAAAGCAAGAAGAACTACAATCCTGCAGCCTGTGGAACAAAAACCACATTCACAGAAAGATAGACAAGATGAAAAGGCAGAGGGCTATGTACCAGATGAAGGAACAAGATAAAACCCCAGAAAAGCAACTAAATGAAGTGGAGATAGGCAACCTTCCAAAAAAAGAATTCAGAATAATGATAGTGAAGATGATGCAGGACCTCAGAAAAAGAATGGAGGCAAAGATCGAGAAGATGCAAGAAGTGTTTAACAAACACCTGGAAGAATTAAAGAACAAACAAACAGAGATGACCAATACAATAACTGAAATGAAAAATACACTAGAAGGAATCAATAGCAGAATAACTGAGGCAGAAGAACGGGTAAGTGACCTGGAACACAGAATGGTGGAATTCACTGCTGTGGAACAGAATAAAGAAAAAAGAATGAAAAGAAATGAAGATAGCCAAGAGACCTCTGGGACAACATTAAACACAACAACATTCGCATTATAGGGGTCCCAGAAGGAGAAGGGAGAGAGGAAGGACAGGAGAAAATATTTGAAGAGATTATAGTCGAAAACTTCCCTAACATGGGAAAGGAAATAGCCACCCAAGTCCAGGAAGTGCAGAGAGTCCCAGGCAGGATAAACCCAAGGAGAAACACATCGAGACACATAGTAATCAAATTGGCAAAAATTAAAGAAAAAGAAAAATTATTGAAAGCAGCAAGGGAAAAACAACAAATACCATACAAGGGAACTCCCATAAGGTTAACAGCTGATTTCTCAGCAGAAACTCTACAAGCCAGAAGGGAGAGGCATGATATATTTAAAGTGATGAAAGGGAAGAACCTACAACCAAGATTACTCTACCCGGCAAGGATCTCATTCAGATGCGATGGAGAAATCAAAAGCTTTACAGACAAGCAAAAGCTAACAGAATTCAACACCACCAAACCGGCTCTACAACAAATGCTAAAGGAACTTCTCTAAGTGGGAAACACAAGAGAAGAAAAGCACCTACAAAAACAAACACAAAACAATTAAGAAAATGGTAATAGGAACATACATATCAATATCTAGTTTAAACGTGAATAGATTAAATGCTCCAACCAAAAGACACAGGCTCGCTGAATGGATACAAAAGCAAGACCCATATATATGCTGTCTACAAGAGACCCATTTCAGACTTAGGAACACATACAGACTGAAAGTGAGGGGATGGAAAAAGATATTCCATGCAAATGGAAATGAAAAGAAAGCTGAAGTAGCAATACTCATATCACATAAAATAGACTTTAAAATAAAGACTATTACAAGAGACAAGGAAGGACACTACATAATGATCAAAGGATCAATTCAAGAAGAAGATGTAACAATTATAAATATATATGCACCCAAGGTAGGAGAACGTCAATACATAAGGTGACTGCTAACAGCTATAAAAGAGGAAATCGACAGTAAAACAATAATAGTGGGGGACTTTAACACCTCACTTACACCAATGGACAGATCATCCAAACAGAAAATTAATAAGGAAACACAAGCTTTAAATGACACAATAGACCAGATAGACTTAATATTTACAGAACATTCCATCCAAAACCAGCAGATTACACTTTCTTCTAAAGTGTGCACAGAACATTCTCCAGGATAGATCATATCTTGGGTCCCAAATCAAGCCTCAGTAAATTTAAGAAAACTGAAATCATATCAAGCATCTGTTCTGAACACAACCCTATGAGATTAGAAATGAATTACAGGGAAAAGTAAAAAACACAAACATATGGTGGCTAAACAATACGTTACTAAATAACCAAGAGATCACTGAGGAAATCAAAGAGGAAATCAAAACATACCTAGAGACAAATGACAATGGAAACATGATGATCCAAAACCTAAGGGATACAGCAAAAGCAGTTCTAAGAGGGAAGTTTATAGCAATACAATCCTACCTCCAGAAACAACAAACATGTCAAATAAGCAATCTAACTTTACACTAAAGGAACTAGAGAAAAAAGAACAAACAAAACCCAAAGTTAGTAGAAGGAAAGAAATCATAAAGATCAAAGAAGAAATAAATGAAATGGAAACAAAACAGTTGCAAAGATCAATAAAACAAAAGGATGGTTCTTTGAGAAGATAAACAAAATTTATAAACCATTAGCTAGACTCATCAAGAAAAAGAGGGAGAGGACTCAAATAAATAAAATTAGAAATGAAAAAGGAGAAGTTACAACAGGCACTGCAGAAATACAAAACATCCTAAGAGACTACTACAAGCAACTCTATGCCAATAAAATGGACAACCTGGAAGAAATGGACAAATTCTTAGAAATGTATAACCTTCCAAGACTGAACCAGGAAGAAACAGAAAATATGAACAGACCAATCACAAGGAATGAAATTGAAACTGTGATTAAAAATCTTCCAACAAACAAAAGTCCAGGACCAGATGGCTTCACAGGTGAATTCTATCAAACATTTAGAGAAGAGCTAACACCCATCCTTCTCAAACTCTTCCAAAATATAGCAGAGGAAGGAACACTCCCAAACTCATTCTATGAGGCCACCATCACCCTGATACCAAAACCAGGCAAAGATACTACAATAAAAGAAAATTACAGACCAATATCACTCATGAATATAGATGCAAAACTCCTCAACAAAATGCCAGCAAACAGAATCAACAGCACATTAAAAGGATCATCCACCATGATCAAGTGGGATTTATCCCAGGCATTCAAGGATTCTTCAATATACCGAAATCAATCAATGTGATACACCGTAAGAACAAATTGAAGTATAAAAACCATATGATCATCTCAATAGATGCAGAAAAAGCTCTTGACAAAATTCAACACCCACTTATGATAAAAAACTCTCCAGAAAGTAGGCAAAGAGGAAACCTACCTCAACATAATAGAGGCCATATACAACAAACACACAGTAAACATCTTTCTCAGTGGTGAAAAACTGAAAGCATTTCCTCTAAGATTAAGAACAAGACAAGGGTGTCCACTCTCACTGCTTTTATTCAACATAGTTTTGGAAGTCCTAGCCACGGCAATCAGAGAAGAAGAAGAAATAAAAGGAATAGAAATTGGAAAAGAAGTAAAACTGTCACTGTTTGCAGATGACATGATACTATACATAGAGAATCCTAAAGATGCCACAAGGAAACTACTAGAGCTAATCAATGAATTTGGTAAAGTTGCAGGATACAAAATTAATGCACAGAAATCTCTTGCATTCCTATACACTAATGATGAAAAATCTGGAAGAGAAATTAAGGAAACACTCACATTTACCATTGCAACAAAAAGAACAAAATACCTAGGAATAAACCTACCTAGGGAGACAAAAGACCTGTATGCAGAAAACGATAAGACACTGATGAAAGAAATTAAAGATGATACAAACAGTTGGAGAGATATACCATCTTCTTGGATTGGAAGAATCAATATTGTGAAAATGACTATACTACCCAAAGCAATCTACAGATTCAATGCAATCCCTATCAAATTACCAATGACATTTTTTACAGAACTAGAACAAAAAATCTTAAAATTTGTATGGAGACACAAAAGACTCCGAATAGCCAAAGTGGTCTTGAGGGAACAAAATGGAGCTAGAGGAAGAGGCTCCCTGACTTCAGACTATACTACAAAGCTACAGTAATCAAGACAATATGGTACTGGCACAAAAAGAGAAATATAGATCAATGGAACAGGATAGAAAGCCCAGAGATAAACCCACGCACCTATGGTCAACTAATCTATGACAAAGGAGGCAAAGATACACAGTGGACAAAAGACAATCTCTTCAATAAGTGGTGCTGGGAAAACTGGACAGCTACATGTAAAAGAATGAAATTAGAACACTCCCTAACACCATACACAAGAATAAACTCAAAATGGATTAGAGACCTAAATGTAAGACCAGACACTATAAAACTCTTAGAGGAAAACGTAGGAAGAACACTCTTTGACATAAATCACAGCAAGATCTTTTTTGATCCACCTCCTAGAGAAATAGAAATAAAAATGAAAATAAACAAATGGCACCTAATGAAACTTAAAAGGTTTTGCACAGCAAGGGAAACTATAAACAAGACAAAAAGACAACCCTCAGAATGGGAGAAAATTTTTGCAAACGAATCAACAGACAAACAATCTCCAGAATATATAAACAGCTCATGCAGTTCAATATTAAAAAACAAACAACCTAATCCAAAAATGGGCAGAAGACCTAAATAGACATTTCTCCAAGGAAGACATACAGATGGCCAAGAAGCACATGAAAAGATGTTCAACATCACTAATTATTAGAGAAATGCAAATGAAAACTACGGTGAGGTATCACCTCACACCAGTTAGAATGGGCATCATCAGAAAATCTACAAACAACCAATGCTGGAGAGGGTGTGGAGAAAAGGGAACCCTCTTGCACTGTCGATGGGAATGTAAATTGATACGGCCACTATGGAGAACAGTATGGAGGTTCCTTAAAAAACTAAAAATAGAATTACCATATGATGCAGCAATCCCATTCCTGGGCATATACCCAGAGAAAACAATAATTCAAAAAGACACATGCACCCCAATGTTCATTGCAGCACTCTTTACAGTAGCCAGGACATGGAAGCAACCTAAGAGCCCATCAACATACCAAATGGATAAAGAAGATGTGGTACATATATACAATGGAATATTACTCAGCCATAAAAGGGAACGAAATTGGGTCATTTGTAGAGACGTGGATGGATCTAGAGACTGTCATACAGAGTGAAGTAAGTCAGAAAGAGAAAAACAAATATTGTCTATTAATGCATATGTGGAACCTAGAAAAATTGTGCAGATGAACTGGTTTGCAGGGCAGAAATTGAGATACAGATGAAGAGAACAAACGTATGGACGCCAAGGGGGGAAGTGACGGGGGTGCAGGGTGGTGGTGTGATGAATTGGGAGATTGAGATTGACATATATACAGTATTATGTATAAAATAGATAACTAATAAGAGCCTGCTGTATAAAAATTAAATAAAATAAAAGTCAAAAAAGAAAACTGTACTGAGGAGACTTTAAAAAAGAAATTATCTTTACATTCTTAGCAACACTGAATGAAATTATTATTGAACTATGGGAATATTTGAGTAGATCGCTTAAATTTTGAGGGTTGAATATTTTAAAAATAATGTGAAGGGTAGAAATAGCAGGAGAGAGTCTCAAATCTTCCATCTTAAAATGTCATAGAATCGAAATAAGTGATATAAGCTTACAAAATAGAGGCAACTACGTCTTATGTTACTTGCATACCCAGAGAATGTTAAAAACTCAAACAATAATAAGGGGATTTGGTAAGATGACTGTATTTAAGAAGAAAATTTGTAAGGCAGCAGCATTTTTTTTTAACCAGTAATAATCAGTTGGTAATACATACATAAATACACACACACAGTATGTTTACTGCAACTTTATTACAAATAGGGGAAAAGTGTAATATAACCTGACTGCATATCTACAGGGGAATGGTTGAATAAGTTCTATAATATATAATGCAGTTTTTTGTAAAAGATTGAGTTATATCAATATGTATTGACATAGAAAGATACTCATGATATGTTTGAGTGAGACGTATATTGAGACTAAAAAGTGAATAGAGAACATCAATGAAACTGATAGTTGATTCTTGTAAAAGATAAACAAAATTGACAAACCTTTAGCTAGACTCATCAAGAAAAAGGGAGAACTCAAATAAAATCAGAAATGAAAGAGGAGACATTACAACTGATACCACAGAAATGCAGAGGATCGTAAGAGACTATTTTGAGTAATTATACACCAAAAACCTAGACAACCTAGAAAAAAATGGATAAATTACTAAAAATTACAACCGACCAAGATTGAATCATGATTAAACAGAAAATCTGAACAGACTGATTACTTGTAGGAAGATTGAATCAGTAATCAAAAAACTCCCCAACAAACAAAAGCCCAGGACCAGATGGCTTCACTGGTGAATGCTACCAAACATTTAAAGAAGAATTAATGCCAATCCTTTGAAAAAAGAGGAGGGAACACTTCCAAACTTATTTTATGAGACCAGAATTATTCTGATACCAAAACCAGACAAGGACATCATAAGAAAAGAAAATTACAGGCCAATATCCTTGATGAACATAGATGCAAGAACCCTTAATTTGCTAAAATATTAGCAAACTGAATTCTACAATACATTAAAAGGATCGTACATATGGTCACGTGTGATGTACTTATGGATGCAAGAATGGTTCAGCATCCACAAATCAATCAATGTCATACACCACGATAACAAAATGAAGGATAAAAATCATAAGATATCTTAATAGATGTAAAAAAAAAAAGCATTTGACAAAATTCAGCCTCCATTTATTATAAAAACTCTCAAAGTAGGTATAGAGGGAACATACCTCAACATAATAAAGGCCACATTTGACAAATCCACAGCTAACATCATACTCAGTAGTGAAAAGCTGAAAGCTTTTCCTCTAAGATCAGGAACAAGACAAGGATGCTTACTCTAGAGACTTTTATTCAACATAGTATTAGAAGTCCTAGGTCAAGCAATTAGGCAAGAAAAACAAATAAAAGGCATCCAAATCAGAAAGGAAAATGTAAAACTGTCACTATTTGCAAATGACATGATATAATATATAGAAAACCCTAAAGACTCCACCGACAAACTGTTGGAACTAATAAATTAATTCAGTGAAGTTGCAGGATACAAAATCAATAAACAAAAATCTGTTTTGTTTCTATACACTAATAACGAACTATCAGAAAGAAATTAAGAAGACAATCCCATGTAAAATTACATCAAAAAAGAATAAAATGCCTAGGAATAAATTTAACCAAGGAGGTAAAAGACCTGTATCCTGAAAACTATAAGATACTGATGAAAGAAATTGAAGAAGACACAAATAGATGGAAAGATATTCCATACTAATGGATTAGAAGAATAAATATTATTTAAAATATCCATTCTACCCAAAGCAGTCTACACATTCAATGCAATTCCTATCAAAATCCCAATGGCATTTGTCGCAGGTATAGAACAAACAGTCCTAAAATTTGCATGGAACCACAAAAGACCCCATATAGGCAAAGCAATCTTGAGAAAGAAGAACAAAGCTGGAGGAATCACATTCTCTGATTTCAAACTATATAACAAAGCTATAGTAATCAAAATAGTATAGTTTTGGCATTAAAAATAGACACATAGATCAATGGAACAGAATAGAGAGCCCAGAAATAAACTCACGGATAAATGGTCAATTAATTTACAACAAGGAGATGAGAATATAAAATCTCTTCAACAAATGGTGCTGGGAAAACTGGACAGCCACATGCAAAAGAATGAAACTGGACCACTGTCTTACACCATACACAAAAATTAACTCAAAATAGATTTAAGACTTGAATGTAAGACATGAAACCATAAAACTCCTGGAAGAAAACATAGGCAGTTAGTTCCTTGACATAGGTCTTGGTGATGATTTTTTGGAGTTGACACCAGAAGCAAGGCAACAAAAGCAAAAATAAATAAGTGGGACTACATCAAACTAAAAAGCTCTGCATAACAAAGGAAAACATCAACAAAATGAAAAGGCAACCTGTGGAATGTTAGAAAATAGTTACAAATCATATACCTGATAAGGGGTTAATATCCAAAATATATAAAGATCTCATACAACTCAATAACGAAAAAGCAAACAATCCAGTTTTAAAATGTGCAGAGGAGCTGAATAGACATTTTTCCAAAGAAGACCTACAGATGGCCAACGGGTATGTTAAAAGGTGCTCAACATAATTAATTATAAGGACAATGGAAATCAAAACCACAATGAGATATCACTTCACACCTGTTAGAATGGCTATTATCAAAAAGATAAGAAATAAGTGTTGGCAAGGATGTGGAAAAAAGGGAACAGTTGTGTTGGTGGGAATGTAAATTTGTTCAGCCACTGTGGAAGACAGTGCAGAGGTTCCTCGAAAAATTAAAAATAGAACTACCGTATGATCCAGCAATTCTACTTCTAGGTATTTATCCAAAGGAAATGAAAACACTACCTTGAAAAGATACTGAAACTCGCATGTTCATTGCATCATGAGCCAATGGCTTGGCTTTACAGTAGCCAAGATATGGAAGCAACCTAAGTGTCCATAATGAATGAATGAACAAAGAAAATGTGATATATATATATATATATATATATATATATATATATATATATATAAACACACAATGGAATATTATTTAACCATAAAAAGAAGGAAATCTTACCATTTGCAACAACACGATAGAACTCGAGGGCATTATGCTAAGTGAAATAAGTCAGACAGAGAAAGACAAATACCTTATGATCTCACTTATATGTTGAAGCTAAACAAAACCAAACCAAAAATGAGTTCATAGATACAGAGAACAGATTGGTGGTTGCTATAGGATGGGGAGTGGTGGATAAAATGGGTAAAGGTTGTCCAAAAGTACCAACAACAATGAAAAGAATGAGGTATATCCATATATTTTGACATGGAAAGATACAATATATGTTTAAATGGGAAAAAAAAACAGTAGCAGAAAAATATACACACTGTAATCTCATTTCTACTAATAGAATGAGAGAGAGAGAACTCTTTCTATTCTTGTGTGTATTATGAACATGAAGAGATACACTTAAAACTGTTAATAAGTGTTACTTTGAGATAGTCTTTTTACTCAAATCCACCTAATACTAATATCAATGCCTAAAATAATGTACCCAACAACAAAAATTAAATGCAAGAAGACAAATCCAAATATAATAACTAAAGTGGAAAATGTAAAGCAGAATTACATTTTCTAAAATATTAGTAATGCAGATAAATAAAGCAAAACCATAGAAACTCTTCTCCTGAATAAGAAATGTCAGATGCTAAAAACAGATTTTTTTTAATTTTAGGAAAAATGAATTATAATTTTAGTATAATAAACTACTTAAAATATTGATGGAAACAGAAAAACCATGAGTGTTGCAGTAGGTAATGTGTAAAATCCAATTTTTAAAAAACAAGAACAGAATGGACAATAGTGCAAGAAAAAGTTACTGACGTAAAAGACAGACTCAGAGACCTACCCTATTCACTGTAAGTAGTCCAAAGTCAGAGGAGGTTATAAATATGAAAATTCATAGGCAATGATATAATACAGCAGGTCTGGCAAAAAAGTGGTTCTCATTGCTTCCACTCCTCCCCTCCCCACTTACCCAGCCCACTCCCAAGACAGTTGTCACTAATATATCCCAGAAGTCTTTCCCTCTGAGCCAAGATAAGGCTTCAGAAGTTTTCTTAACTGAACACCTTGGGCAGCCTCTGCCAATGGCCAGCATACCTCTACTAAACGCTGGTAGTTGCAGTGTAATATGAAAACTTGTCATTTCTTCAATAGGAGAGGATACAAGGTAATAATTCATGGCCTGAAAATGGAAAAGGCACACAGTTTCTTTCAAAGGTTTAACATTCAAGAGAAAGACATTTAGATATATGCTTGTTAAATCCCTGAACTTCAGAAATAAAGAATGATGGCATCAAGCAACTAAAGAAAAGAGAAAGATAACATTTCAGGCCACCACAGGTAGAATAGCTTGAGATCATCCTATCAAGACTACTGAGAAGAATTCTTAAATCCACAGAACCTACAGAAATTTTCCAGTGGGTGACCTTATCTTCAAAGAATTACTCAAGGGACATTTGGCTTGGATAAGCTAAAACTACTGAAAAATAAGATAATGTAAACTATAGGGGAACCATTGATGTATGTTGAAGTTTAATTAGTTTGTATGTCAGCCCTTAAAAATTAGGAGAAAAGACATTCTAAACATGTTTCAGAGTCAGTTCTATCAATCCTCGAATGAGTTGTGGAGCGTGGATTAGGTGAATCCAATAGCAGACAACATATTTCTCATTAGGGAATCCAGACTTGTTCTTTAAGATAAAAATATAAATTTATACTAATAACATGATTAGACTTTTTTTGCCTTTTCATATAATAATTTTTATGTCATTGCATACAAGAAGCATTGATTTTTATTGAATTTTTTTTTAAACTGCAGGTTCTTATTAATTATCTATTTTATACATGTTAGTGTATATATGTCAATCCCAATCTCCCAATTCATCGCACCACCGTCACCCCCACCCCTGCTTTCCCCCCTTGGTGTCCATACGTTTTTTTTCTACATCTGTGTCTCTATTTCTGTCTTGAAAACTAGTTCATCTGTACCAAGTTTCTAGATTCCACATATATGCGTTAATAGACGATATTTCTTTTTCTCTTTCTGACTTACTCTGTATGACAGTCTCTAGGTTAATCCACGTCTCTACAAATGACACAATTTCGTTCCTTTTTATGGCTGAGTAATATTCCATTGTATATATGTACCACATCTTTTTTATCCATTTGTCTGTTGATGGGCATTTAGGTTGCTTTCATGACCTGGCTATTGTAAATAGTGCTGCAATGAACATTGGGGTGCATGTGTCTTTTTGAATTATGGTTTTCTCTGGGTATATGCCCAGGAATGGGATTGCTGCATCATATGGTAATTCTATTTTTAGTTTTTTAAAGCACCTCCACACTGTTCTCCATACTTGCTGTATCAGTTTACATTCCCACCAACAGTGCAGGAGGGTTCCCTTTTCTCCACACCCTCTCCAGCATTTGTCATTTGTAGATTTTCTGATGATGTCCATTCCAACCGGTGTGAGGTGATACCTCATTGTAGTTTTCATTTGCATTTCTCTGATAGTGATGTTGAACAGCTTTTCATGTGCCTCTTGGCCATCTGTATGTCTTCCTGGAGAAATGTATACTTAGGTCTTCTGCCCATTTTTTGATTGGGTTGTTTGTTTTTTTAATATTGAGCCGCATGAGCTCTTTATATATTTTGGAGATTAATCCTTTGTCCATTGGTTCATTTGCAAAAATTTTCTCCCATTCTGAGGGTTGTCTTTTCATCTTGTTTGTAGTTTCCTTTGCTGTGCAAAAACTTTTAAGTTTGATTAGGTCCCATTTGTTTATTTTTATTTCCATTTCTCTAGGAGGTGGATCAAAAAAGATCTTGCTGGGATTTATGTCAAAGAGTGTTCTTCCTATGTTTTCCTCTAAGAGGTTTATAGTGTCCTCTCTTACATTTAGGTCTTTAATCCATTTCGAGTTTATTTTTGTATATGGTGTTAGGAAGTGTTCTAATTTCATTCTTTTACATGTAGCTGTCCAGGTTTCCCAGCACCACTTATTGAAGAGACTTCTTTTCTCCATTGTATATCTTTGCCTCCTTTGTCATAGATTAGTTGACCGTAGGTGCGTGGGTTTATCTCTGGGCTTTCTATCCTGTTCCATTGATCTATATTTCTGTTTTTGTGCCAGTACCATGTTGTGTTGATTATTGTAGCTTTGTAGTATAGTCTGAAGTCAGGGAGTCTGCTTTCTCCAGCTCCTTTTTTTCCCTCAAGACCACTTTGGCTATTGGGGGTCTTTTGTGTCTCCATACAAATTTTAAGATTTTTTGTTCTAGTTCTGTAAAAAATGCCATTGGTAATTTGATAGAGATTTGCATTGAATCTGTAGATTCCTTTGGGTAGTGTAGTTATTTTCACAATATTGATTCCTCCAATCCAAGAACATGATATATCTCTCCATCTGTTTGTGTCGTCTTTGATTTCTTTCATCAGTGTCTAATAGTTTTCTGAGTACAGGTCTTTTACCTCGTAAGGTAGGTTTATTCCTAGGTATTTTGTTGTTTTTGTTGCAGTGGTGAATGGGACTGTTTCCTTAATTTCTCTTTCTGATATTTTGTTGTTAGTGTATAAGAATGCAAGAGATTTCTGTGCATTAATTTCGTAGCCTGCAACTTTACCAGATTCATTGATTAGCTCTAGTAGTTTTCTTGTGGCATCTTTAGGATTCTCTATGTATAGTGTCATGTCATCTGCAAACAGTGACAGTTTTACTTCTTCTTTTCCAATTTGTATTCCTTTTATTTCTTTTTCTTCTCTGACTGCCGTGGCTAGGACTTCCAAAACTATGTTGAAAAATAGTGGCTAGAGTAGACATCCTTCTCTTGTTCCTGTCTTGTTCCTGAAATTCTTCCAGTTTTTCACAGTTGAGAATGATGTTTGCTGTGGGTTTGTCATATATGGACTTTATTATGTTGAGGTAGGTTCCCTCTATGCCCACTTTCTGGAGAAAAATGGGCATAGAGATGCAGAAATACTTTTGCTTTTGAGGTGATCATATGGTTTTTCTTCTTCAATTTCTTCATATGGTGTATCACATTGATTGATTTGAATATATTGAAGAATCCTTGCCTCCCTGGGATAAATCCCACTTGATCATGGTGGATGATCCTTTTAATGTGCTGTTGGATTCTGTTTGCTGGTATTTTGTTCAGGATTCTTGCATCTATATTCATTAGTGACATTAGTTGGTAATTTTCTTCTTTTGTAGTATCTTTGTCTCGTTTTGGTACCAGGGTGTTGGTGGCCTCAAAGAATGAGCTTGGGAGTGTTCCTTCCTCTGCAATTTTTTGGAAGAGTTTGAGAAGGATGGGTGTTAGCTCTTCTCTAAATGTTTGATAGAATTCACCTGTGAAGCCATCTGGTCCTGGACTTTTGTTTGTTGGAAGATTTTTAATCACAGTTTCAATTTCATTCCTTGTGATTGGTCAGTTCATATTTTCTGTTTCTTCCTGGTTCAGTCTTGGAAGGTTATCCCTTTCTAAGAATTTGTCCATTTCTTCCAGGTTGTCCATTTTATTGGCATAGAGTTGCTTGTAGTAGTCTCTTAGGATGCTTTTTATTTCTACGGTGCCTGTTGTAACTTCTCCTTTTTCATTTCCTATTTTATTGATTTGAGTCCTCCCCCTCTTTTTCTTGATGAGTCTGGCTAAAGGTTTATCGATTTTGTTTATCTTCTCTAAGAACCACCTTGTAATTTTATTGCTCTTTGCTATTGTTTTCTTTGTTTCCATTTCATTTATTTCTTCTCTGATCTTTATGATTTCTTTCCTTCTACTAACTTTGGGTTTTGTTTGTTCTTTTTTCTCTAGTTCCTTTAGGTGTAAGGTTAGATTGTTTATTTGACATTTTTCTAGTTTCTTGAGGTAGGATTGCATTGCTATAAACTTCCCTCTTAGAACTGCTTTTGCTGTATCCCTTAGGTTTTGGATCATCGTGTTTCATTGTCATTTGTCTCTAGGTATTTTTTGATTTCCTCTTTGATTTCTCCAGTGATCTCTTGGTTATTTAGTAACACATTGTTTAGCCTCCATGATTTTGTGTTTTTTTACAGTTTTTTCACTGTAATTTATTTCTAATCTCATCGTGTTGTGGTCGGAAAAGATGCTTCATATGATTTCAGTTTTCTTAAATTTACTGAGGCCTGATTTGTGACCCAAGATGTGACCTATCCTTGAGAATGTTTCATGTGCACTTGAGAAGAAAGTGTAATCTGTTGTTTTCAGATGGAATATCCTATATATATCAATTAAATCTATCTGGTCTATTGTGTCATTTAAAGCTTGTGTTTCATTATTAATTTTCTGTCTGGGTGATCTGTCCATTGGTGTAAGTGAAGTTAAAGTCCTCCACTATTATTATGGTCCTGTCAGTTTCCTCTTTTATGGCTGTTAGCATTTGCCTTATGTATTGAGGTGCTCCTGTGTTGGGTACATATATATTTATAATTGTTTTATCTTCTTCTTGGATTGATCCCTTGATCATTATGTAGTGTCCTTCCTTGTCTCTTGTAACATTCCTTATTTTAAAGTCTATTTTATCTGATATGAGTATTGCTACTCCAGCTTTCTTTTGATTTCCATTTGCATGGAATATCTTTTTCCATCCCCTCACTTTCAGCCTGTGTGCGTCCCTGGGTCTGAAGTGGGTCTCTTGTAGACAGCATATATACAGGTTCTGTTTTTGTATCCATTCAGCAAGCCTGTGTCTTTTGGTTGGAGCATTTAATCCATTCACATTTAATGTAATTATCAATATGTATGTTCCTATTACCATTTTCTTAATTGTTTTGGGTTTTTATAGGTCCTTTTCTTCTCTTGTGTTTCCCACTTAGAGAAGCTTCTTTAGCATTTGTTTTAGATCTGGTTTGGTGGTGCTGAATTCTTTTAGCTTTTGCTTATCTGTAAAGCTTTTGATTTCTCTTTCGAATCTGAATGAGATCCTTACTGGGGTGAGTAATCTTGGTTGTAGGTTCTTCCCTTTCATCACTTTAAATATATCATGCCTCTCCCTTCTGGCTTGTAGAATTTCTGCTAAGAAATCAGCTGTTAACCTTATGGGAGTTCCCTTCTATGTTGTCATTTTTCCCTTGTTACTTTTAATAATTTGTCTTTAATTTTTGCCAGTTTGATTACTATGTGTCTTGGCATGTTTCTCCTTGGGTTTATCCTCCCTGGTTCTCTGCACTTCCTGGACTTGAGTGGCTGTTTCCTTTCCCCTGTTAGGGAAATTTTCGACTATAATCTCTTCAAATATTTTCTCGGGTCCTTTCTCTCTCTCTTCTCCTTCTGACACCCCTATAATGTGAATGTTGGTGCATTTAATGTTGTCCCAGAGGTCTCTTAGACTGTCCTCAATCCTTTTCACTCTCTTTTCTTTATTCTTTTCCATGGCAGTGAATTCCACCATTCTGTCTTCCAGGTCACTTATCCATTCTTCTGCCTCATTTATTCTGCTATTGATTCCTTCTAGTGTATTTTTCATTGCAGTTATTGTATTGTTCATCTCCGTTTGTTTGTTCTTTAATTATTCTAGGTGTTTGTTCTTTAATTCTTCCAGGTCTTTGTTAAACATTTCTTGTATCTTCTCGATCTTTGCCTCCATTCTGTTTCCAAGGTTCTGGATCATCTTCACTATCATTATTCTGAATTCTTTTTTTGAAAGGTTGCCTATCGCCACTTCATTTAGTTGTTTTTATGGGGTTTTATCTTGTTCCTTCATCTGGTACATAGTCCTCTGCCTTTTCATTTTGTCTGTCTTTCTGTGAATGTGGTTTTTGTTCCACAGGCTGCAGGATTGTAGTTCTTCTTGCTTCTACTGTGTGCCCTTTGCTCATGAGGCTATCTAAGAGGCTTGTGCAAGCTTCCTGATGGAAGGGACTGGTGGTGGGTAGAGCTGGGTGTTCCTCTGGTGGGCAGAGCTCAGTAAAACTTTAATCTGCTTTTCTGCTGATGGGTGGGGCTGAGTTCCCTCCCTGTTGGTTGTTTGGCCTGAGGCAATCCAGCACTGGAGGCTACAGGCTCTTTGGTGGAGCAAATGGCAGACTCTGGGAGGGCTCACACCAAGGAGTACTTCCCAGAACTTCTGCTTCCAGTGTCCTTGTCCTCACGGTGAGCCACAGCCACCCCCCACCTCTGCAGGAGACCCTCCAACACTAGCAGGTAGGTCCGGTTCAGTCTCCTATGGGGTCACTGCTCCTTCACCTGGGTCCCGATGCACACATTACTTTGTGTGTGCCCTCCAAGAGTGGAGTCTCTGTTTCCCCCAGTCTTGTCGAAGTCCTGCAATCAAATCCCACTAGCCTTCAAAGTCTGATTCTCTGGGAATGCCTCCTCCCGTTGCCGGACCCCCAGGTTGGGAAGCCTGCCGTGGGGCTCAGAACCTTCACTGCAGTGGGTGGACTTCTGTGGTATAAATTGTTCTCCAGTTTGTGAGTCACCCACCCAGCAGTTATGAGATTTGATTTTATTATGATTGCACTCCTCCTACCATCTCATTGTGGCTTCTCCTTTGTCTTTGGATGTGGGGTATTTTTTTGGTGAGGTCCAGTGTCTTCCTGTCAGTGATTGTTCAGCAGTTAGTTATGATTGCAGTGCTCTCTCAAGAAGGAGTGAGTGCATGTCCTTCTTCTCTGCCATCTTGAACCAATCCAGAACCATTGATTTTAAAACATACCAGTATAAGTACCACTCAAAGAGAAAAAAGTACTTCAATTAAACTATAACCCAATGCTTTCTTATTGCTTAGAATTTTTATGTTCTACTTTTTGAAATTGCTCTTGTAGGTTCTTTTTTAATTTATTTTATTGAAGTATAGTTGATTTACAATGTTGTGTTAATTTCTGCTGTACAGCATCTTGTAGGCTTTTTGAGACATGGAAGTGACAACACTATGAAGAGCTATGACCAAGTTCACACACATGGAAGCAGTGATAACTCTTATACCTTCCACCTGGCTGTTGGTAGTTGTAGGATGCCATCAATTTTAAGACACAGCCTGATTTCAGGGATGTTAAAATGTGAAAAGTGTGTACATTAGAATTAGTGAAGTAGGACTCATCAAATTAGTTACCTTCCAGGCGGGTTTAAAAGGAAAGAAGGTTCTTAAGACATAAATATGATTCAACAGGACACATATTGTACTACAGGAGTGTCCAAAACACCTTGGATAAGGACTTGACCGCTGCCCAGGCAAGCACGAAGGCGTTCCAGTCAGGGCACAGGAATGTCTTTGGAGAAGAAGACAGAGGTGAAAAGAAGAGGGAAAACCTCAGAATGAGGAAAAAGAGCTCAAATATGACAAGCTGGGTTAAATGCCCTCCTTCTATGATCCTGGGATCTTATAATTTGGGGCTTCAAGACACAATCACAAGGTTTTCACAATACATACTGGCACCACCAGTGCCACCACCAGACGTGGAGGGGAGAGCAGCGTCCCTCACCTACTAGGTGCTCAGTATGGTGAGTGAGTGAGTGAATGTGTGAGTGCGTGGGTTAGGTCTGTCTGTGGCAAAGGTAACAGCTGTTCTCTTTTCCCTTGTCACCCTAGAGAAACTTGAGAGTGAGAAGCTGAACGTCGCTGAGGTCACCCAGTCAGAGATTGCCCAGAAGCAAAAGCTGCAGACTGTCCTGGAGAAGATCAATGAAACCCTGAAACTTCCTCCCAGGAGCATCAAGTGGAATGTAGACAGTGAGTTTTGCAAAGGAAGATGGGACTGTTACATGACACCTGTGGTTCCTACCGTGGAGTTTCCCCAGGAAGCTGCATCATAAGCTGGGAGGCCCCGGATGGGTGCGAACTCATTTATCTCTGAGCGAGATATGCCTTTCCTTAGAAAGGAAGCTCATCATCCACATCTAAGGAAAGCTGAGAAAAACAGCAAAATGTCAAAATCTAGTGAGCCTGTTCTGTAAAAGGCTCTCTGTAGGAACCTCATGTGAGATTGGTGGAGAAGGAAGCTCCTATTCATTGAGCTACTTCTGAGTCTCAGCACAACCTTTTGAAAAAGCTCCTGTCTCCAGCTTGTTGAAGCTCTGGGAAGTGGAGATGCCCAGTTCAGGCAGCTGAGAAGCGGGGAGCAAGGACTTGGGTCTGTTCCAGTGCCCACGCCCTTCCTCTCACCCCCTTACTGCCCAGAGGGAGCAAAGATATGGCTAAGAGCATAGGCAATGGAATAGGATTTTAAAATTCAGGTTTTCGTGCTAGTATAGCTCAAGGATCTCAGAAAGTATAAACCGTTCATTCTTCTGCTGCCTCAAGGGCCTGGCTAATATGGACTTAATTGAGTCCATATCAGAGTCAACATGGAATCAGCAGATTTGGGTGAATCCAGTAGCAACAACCTGTTTCCCATCGGGAGCCCAAAGGTGTTTTGTTCCTTGTAATAGATAAAAGTATGAATTTAGATTAATGAAATGACTGAGATTGTGTTTCCTGCCTTTAAGCATTAAGGGGTTGAGTATTAGATCTTATTGCATCTGATGTATACAGCTTAAAATGGACATCTTCCCCACCACCACCACCAAAAAAAAAAACCAAAAAAATAACACCTTTCAGACTTGGGAAAGAAAAGGGAATCTTCAGCTTTCCAAGTCAGAGACCCAGCAGCTGCCAATGGCAATCTCTTCAGCAGGTTCCTAACACCCGCCGTTGGAGGCCAGACGCCAAGCACCTCCTTCAGCACAATGACACCTTTGCTTGCACAGCGTGAAAAGCTGCCTCTAGCAGCACGCTGGGAACAGGGCATCCTCTGTGGAGCAGAGGAGACACCTGAGGGCGGGAGGAGGGGAGGCCACGGCTCTGGGCCCTAGATGCTGCCCCGTGTCCCAGGAATGCTAGTAGTGTTCAGCAGGGGAGGGAAAAAGGGGCTGATCACTAGTTGGGGAAATGTATCTGCATTCTGGAAGTCCATAATAGTAATAAGCATTAAAGTCCTCTGATGGTGACCTCTGCTTAATTTTGTTTGATCCTGTTTCCCACTCCCTTGAGTATGGACCATCTCTATATACCACTCCAAAACAAAACCCCTTTTATCTTTCTTTTTTTTAATTGAAGTATAGTTGATTTACCATCTAATGTTGTGTTCATTTCTGCTGTACAGCAAAGTGACTCAGTTATACATATATACACATTCTTTTAAAAATTCTTTTCCATTATGGTTTATCACAGGATATTGAATATAGTTCCCTGTGCTATACAGTAAGACCTTGTTGTTTCAAAACACCTTTTCATTTATCATGGAACCCAGTTTGGGAAATAGGAAGAACGGAATTGTTTTATTTTGTTTGTTTTTAGATAACAGAAATTTATTTGCTCAGAGTCCTGGAAGCCACAATTATGAGATAAAGGTGTTCGTAGGTTGCTTCCTTCTGAGGGCTGCAAGGGAAGGATCTGTTACAGGCCTCTCTCCTTAGCTCTCAGAGGGCTAATTTCTTGCTGTATTTCTTCACATCATCTTCCTTCTATGCATGTCTCTGTGTCCAAATTTTCCCTTTTATATAAGGACACTTATCGTATTGGATTAGGGGCTCACCCTACTCCAATATGACCTCATCTTAACTAATCACGTCTGCAATGATTTTACAAATAAGGTCACATTCAGAGGGACTGGAGGTTAGGACTTCAACATATGAATTTGAGGCTGGGGGTCGCATATCAACCCATAACATCTGATTGGTCTCCCACTTACCTCTCCAGCCACACATATACTTCATGCTTTCTCACCTCTCTTCGTCATCCATACACTGGCCTCATTTAAATGGGCCACAATATTCCCACCTTTCTAGAACCATTTCTGGAAGATATTTCCTTGATCTGAAACATTCTTCATCCCATCTTCCCCACCCCCAAACCATTTTGCCTGCCTTAAGAATGGAGTTTTTTAAAGCCACTTCAGAACCATTGTCTTCAGTGGCTTTGAATGATTTGGTTTGGGTTTGCATTCACTTTCATTTCTTATGGGGAAATGTGTAGGAGTAAAATAATCACCTGTATTACCACTCTCATCTGGCTGTTTTCATTTTTGGGCATTACCATCCACATCAATGCATATTTTTTCATATTTTTACTTGATGAAGGTATATACAAACTCACTTTGTCTTAATGTTACATCATACACATCTTCTATATTCACGTGGTCTTTGTAGTTATATATATCTATATATATATATATATTTTTTTTTTTTTTTTTTTTTGCGGTACGCAGGCCTCTCGCTGTCGTGGCCTCTCCCGTTGCGGAGCACAGGCTCCGGACGTGCAGGCTCAGCGGCCATGGCTCACGGGCCCAGGCGCTCCGTGGCATGTGGGATCTTCCCGGACCGGGGCATGAACCCGTGTCCCCTGCATCGGCAGGCGGACTCTCAACCACTGCACCACCAGGGAAACCCTGTAGTTATAATTTTTGATAGCTGCTCTATTTCCTGGGGTAGATATTCCATAGTTAACTTAAACCCTATGCTGACATTGATCCTTTTAGGATGTTTTTCCGCTTATTGCTAATATCAGACAGGGCCGAGTTAAATGTTATGTTGTGACTCCTTTTGCTTCTCTTGAATTACTCTCGTCAGATAGATTTTTAGAACTGAGAGGAATTACTAGGTCAGAGGGAATAATTATCTCAGTGGCCAGCTCCCCGCGATGTCTCAGGGCTTCAGGCAGCAGTGGTTTATGTGATAAGGAATGCAGCAGGCGCAACTACAGGGCAGGCTCCGACACCTCCTCTCTCGGTTATCTTCCCTGGCTGTTTCTGGGGACATCATGTCATCTTTCCGCTCAGGAAAAGGGTGGCAGGGACAGCTGCTGAGTTCCCAAGGTCCTTGATCCAGGGTTTTAGGGAGTTCTTCCTTTTCTATTTTTTTTTATTAGCAACAATAATTTTCATTATTGAAAACTTAGAAAATACAGATCAATTAAAAGAGATTTAAATAACATCTAACATATTTATGGTGCTTTTATGCCTTGTACTAATCTAAATATTTTACATATTTTGAATCTTGCAATCTTCATTCAACCATCTGAGGTAAGAACTTTACTGTCCCCATTTTACAGATGGGAAAGTCAAGGCATAGAGAGGTTAAGAAACAGTGAGTGTAAGCTTCCTGAGGGCAAGGTTTTTTGTCTCTTTACTGCTGTATCCCTAAAACCTGAAAAAGTGACTGGCAATATTAAGCACAATACTATTTGCTAAAGAAGTGTCATTGTCCAATGTCACATGGGGTTGGGGGAAGTGGGGAGTGGTGGAGCCAGGAATGAGACCCAGAGAGTCTGGCTGCAGAGCCTGTGTACTAAGCCCACACATACTGCCCTCATGAGCTGCCTATCAGATACAGGCATTGTCAGCCTTATGGTGTGTTCCTTCAGGTCGTGTGTGTGTGTGTGTGTGTAAGAAATAAATATATCAGTAAATGAATAAAATGTGTGTATATACTTATATACAAAGTATATTTTCTTATTTTTACGAAGATGGTATCAACCTGTATATGTTATTTAGAAGATGTATAGCTTTACAGATCATCCTTTTATATGTCACTTTTAATATTCTATGACATAGATTGGGTATATCATAATTTACTTAACTAATGAAAAATTTTAAGATTTTTTCCCATTTTTTCACTAATATCAATACAGCCTGATGAGTTCTTTCTGCTCATAGACATAATTACTTCTTAAGGATGAATACCTAGGAGTGGTAGTTTAGGGCCAAAGAATATGTACATTTTAAGGTCATATCACATATTGCCAAATTGCGTCCCCCCAAATTGTACCAGTTTCTGTTTCCACCACAATTCAAGTTTGGAGGACTGCTTCTAACTCAACAGCTCCGTTGAAATAGTCTCCCAGCACTGGAGTGACCCTCTTGGCACAATGGCTGCAGGGCCCAGTTTATACAGCAGAGTCTTGGCTTCTCAACCCTGCTGTCATTCTGCATGTTTTCATCCTGACTGGAGTGCAGGAGCACAGCGGCCCTGGGTTCTGCCTGGCATCAGGGAGAAGGCTCCCAGGAGATGTGCTGAGAGATGGCAATGATGAGAGTGCCCAGACATGCAAAGGTAGTTAGAAGTTTTCTTAATTGAAAAGATAACATGTCTTTATTCGAAAGAAACATTTGAAACAGGAAAAAAAAATCTTTCAACTATAGCATAACTATTTTTTTTTTTTAACTTTCCAAGTCTTGGCCACAAGTACGTGTGTGTGTGTGTGTGTGTGTGTGCGCGCGCGTGCACATATTTGTGTATGTATGTGCATGTGTATGTATATTTATATGTATATATATACAAATATGTGTATTTATATATGCATAAATCCATGAAAGTATATATTTACATTATTTCTAGTTCTCTTTAACATTATATTATTCACATTTATAGCTACATTGTCTTAATGATTTTCAGCGCATGCAAACTATTTCATTATGTGAATGTACCATAATTTATTAAAGCAGTGACTATTAAACCATGCTTGGCCCCACCTAGGGATCTGCAAGGAAAAACTCAGGCATCATTGAGGAGAAGAGAAGCAGCTGTGGGCGGGCTGTAGTTAGGACAAAGGGACCAGAGCAGTTGCACTGTTTTTTATCAGGTTTGCCTAATGGTTTTTAGAACAAAGGATTTCTCTTCTTAATTTTTAAAAATTTGAAAACCACTGGTCAACCATCATCTTTCATTTGGATATATGTGTTTCAGATTTTTTTTTAAGGATAATATATTACACAATAATTAACATCTTTTTTTTTCTTTTCCATTATGGTTTATTACAGGATATCAAATATAGTTCCCTGTGCTATACAGTAGGACTTTGTGGTTTATCCATTCTATATATAATAATTTGCATATGCTAATCCAAAACTCCCAATCCATCCCTCCCCCACCCACCCTCCCCCTTGGCAACCACAAGCCTGTTCTCTAAGTCTGTGAGTCTGTTTCTGTTTCGTAGATAAGTTCATTTATGTCATATTTTAGATACCACATATAAGTAATATTGTATGATATTCATCTTTCTCTTTCTGACTTCACTTAGTATGACAATCTCTAGGTCCAGCCATGTTGCTGCAAATGGCATTATTTCATTCTTTTTTATGGATGAGTAGTATTCCATTTTGTGTGTGTGTGTATGTACACACACACACACACACACACACACACACACACTATATCTTCTTTATCCATTCATCTATTGATACGCATTTAGGTTGTTTCTATGTCTTGACTATTGTAAATAGTGCTGCTATGAATATAGGGGTGCATGTATATTTTCAAATTATAGTTTTATCCGGATATATGCCCAGGAATGGGATTGCAGGATCATATGGGCACTCCATACTTAGGTTTTTGAGGAACCTCCGTACTGTTCTCCATAGTGACAGCACCAATTTACATTCCCACCAACGGTGTAGGAGGGTTCCCTTTTCTCCACACCCTCTCCAGCATTTATTAATTAACATCTTTTTATACATAGCATGTATGTCTGTGAGAGAGGGATAGAGAAAGAAACTGTGTAATTATTTCTCTTGAAAAAATACCCAGGAGGACAGAGCACTCACTGAAAGAGTCTAACATCTGTATGGTGCCTACAACAAAGCTCTACTTTGCTTACGAAGACAGTCAAGGTAACATACAGTGTCCCCAGTGTGTGAGAACAACCTTTCTGACCACTGCTTTTCCAGCATTATGTTTTGTCGTTAAAGGGGAGAGGTAGCAAATATCCTTACAACCCTCAGTGACGGGACTGATGCAGTGGCAGTTCTGAACAGAAGAGCAAACCCGGTTTTTGCCTCTGTCCATCGTGTCAGTGGGTCAGTCCATGCCAGGTGCCTTTTTTGAGGCTATAACTGTGGGTGATACTTAGTTGGCAAAGCCCAAAAGCCCAGAAGTAAACACTTCTTCTGTAAGGCTACGAGTTAGGAGCCGCTCATCTGCTCTTTGATGGTGGCATTGAGCTGCTGTTCATAGTCAGTGGAAAACCTTCTTTGAAGCAGCAGTGATAACAGGAAACTCTAGTGAGTCCCCAAGGATGGTCTGGATCAGTTCCTTTTCTTGGTGATTTCTCAAAGCTTCTGTTAGAGTGGATTCATTGATCCCAGGGCAGACAGAATGACACCCTAATAATGGGCCCCGTTCATGCTAACTACACAAAATGGACAAGTTTTTGCTCTTTCCTTAAATGCCCCCTGTAATGAGAGCCATAACGCTGGTAGGACTGTGAAGGCAGGTGAAGTATCTGGGGACTCTTCCCTTTTATGAAAGAAAGGGGAGAAAGTTGACATTAGTTGCCTAGATGCCAGGTACTTTCTCATAAGTGATAATAGAAAGTATCAATCATTCCTAGGCATTGCTATGTACTAGGAGCTTTGCCAACATTATGTCTGGAAATTCTTACTCCCCATATTTCTGCATAGGTACTGTTATCCCCATGTGTGAGGTTGAACAGACTGAGGCTCAGGGACCTTAAGTGGCCTACCTAAGGTCATATACTCAGTAAAGAAATGGTAGAGCTGTCAAGTCAGAACTCAAGCTCCCGTTGGCCAACACTGTGTGTGCCTGTTACATCACAGTCTTTCTCCTCTCATCTACTGAGAAAACTACAACTCAGTAGTTGCCCTGCCTTCTCCAGCATAAATGACCTAAATGATCTGGCACACAGCTCAGCTATAGAAGCCACCTGGGTCATGAACATCCCCTCCCAGCTATTGCCCAGAGGGCATTGCCTGCACTGACTATATATGGCACTCGAGAGAGCAACAAAGTCCTTTAGATGTCTCTCATGCCTTCCTCCAGGTGTCTTAAAGCCCTGAACAAAGGAAGGGATCCAGTGTCCTGACTCAGTGTCCATTGATTGAGGGCCTGCTTTGTGTAGAGCCTTGGGACAAGGGTAGTGGTGATAACCTACGGAGTTCACAGTCAGATGGGAAGGGAGAGGGGGTTCAGCAGACATGGTTATCAGCACAGAGTGAACAAGAACATGGGGGTGGCAGAGGGCTGACCTGAACTCAGAATTCAGCTGTTGTCAGGGTCCCGATGGGAACCTTGGATTAGAGTGGAGAAGCACAACTTTGCTGTCCAGCAATAACACGATCTAAGAAGCAGATGCACGGGACCTGGCTGAGAACCGAGGGGTCCCAGGGTGAGGCCCGTGATGACCAAGCGTGTCCCCTGACCCATAGGGGTGGGATGAAAGGGGCATTGGGTGTGGTACTGCCACGCTCTGGAGATCTGCGTATATCTGCCGAGAACCTAGAAGAAGATTCTCTAATTTATAAATCATCTTTTATTTCAGCTGTTCACGCCAAGAGCCTGGTAGCCATCTTGCATCTGCTGGTTGCTCTGTCCCAGTATTTCCGGGCACCAATCCGACTCCCAGATCATGTTTCCATCCAAGTGGTTGTGGTTCAGGTAAGTTAGAAACCACTAAAAACATCTGCACCCTTAAAGGGGTGCAGGGGCTAAGCTCCTGTGAGAGCCAAGGCACACTGGGTAGCTCGCTAGAAGGAACGCTGAATGAATGCTGAGTGTGTCTGGGTGTGCCATATGCTGGGAGGCATGTGAGTGAGCTTTCTGATGCATGTGGGCTTATCCCTGATATGTGTGCAAAGGGTGGAAGAGCGTGTGCTTCTGTCTGGGACAGGCTTGTGTGGGACGTGTGCCTGGGGTTTACATGCTTTCCTCGGGAGGGTGCCTGTGTAATGTATATCTGAGAGTGTGTTGTATGTATTTGTGAGGTCTTTTTTTTTTTTTAACATCTTTATTGGGGTATAATTGCTTCACAATGGTGTGTTAGTTTCTGCTTTATAACAAAGTGAATCCGTTATACATATACATATGTTCCCATATCTCTTCCCTCTTGCATCTCCCTCCCTCCCACCCTCCCTATCCCACCCCTCCAGGCGGTCACAAAGCACCGAGCCGATATCCCTGTGCTATGCGGCTGCTTCCCAGTAGCTATCTACCTTACGTTTGGTAGTGTATATATGTCCATGTCTCTCTCTCACTTTGTCACAGCTCACACTTCCCCCTCCCCATCCTCAAGTCCGTTCTCCAGTAGGTCTGTGTCTTTATTCCTGTCTTACCCCTAGGTTCTTCATGACATTTTTTTTCTTACATTCCATATATATGTGTTAGCTTATGGTATTTGTCTTTCTCTTTCTGACTTACTTCACTCTGTATGACAGACTCTAGGTCCATCCACCTCATTACAAATAGCTCAATTTCATTTCTTTTTATGGCTGAGTAATATTCCATTGTATATATGTGCCACATCTTCTTTATCCATTCATCCGATGATGGGCACTTAGGTTGTTTCCATCTCCGGGCTATTGTAAATAGAGCTGCAATGAACATTTTGGTACATGACTCTTTTTGAATTATGGTTTTCTCAGGGTATATGCCCAGTAGTGGGATTGCTGGGTCATATGGTAGTTTATTTGTAGTTTTTTAAGGAACCTCCATACTGTTCTCCATAGTGGCTCTACCAATTCACATTCCCACCAGCAGTGCAGGTCTGTGTGGTAGGATCGGGAGACTGTATCCCTGTGTGTGTGTGTGTGTCCTGCCAGCCAGCGAGAATCTTTTTTTTTTTTTTTTTTAAATAATGCAGCCTCGTGCTCCAGTGTCTACAGTATGGAGCCCCATACGTGGGATCATGGGGTCATAGGCCTGTGGATTTTAAATGTTGGTAGAGTTGTCGATTGTTTGGGCTGCCTTGTTTATTTATTTATTTATTTATGGCTGCACTGGGTCTTCATTGCTGCACATGGGCTTTCTCTAGTTGTGGTGAGCGGGGGCTACTCTTCATTGCAATGCGTGGGCTTCTCATTGCAGTGGCTTCTCTTTCTGCAGAGCACGGGCTCTAGAGCGCAGGCTCAGTAGTTGTGGTGCACAGGCTTAGTTGCTCCGTGGCATGTGGGATCTTCCCGGACCAGGGCTCAAACCCATGTCCCCTGCACTGGCAGGCGGATTCTTAACCACTGCGCCACCAGGGAAGCCCAAGAATCATTTTTTGGTTAAACAAACAATGCACAGTTATTGAGAAGAGGCAAGTATCTGTGCATGTGTACGTGTGTGTATTTGAGAGAGACCCTGACAGGCCGTGCCTGTGTTGAGGGCACTGCCGATTTTCACCTGCCCAGAGAAGCACAGCTGGTATCTCAAGTCATTTTTTCCAGATTGTTGGATGGAATTTCCATTCACACATGGCTGTGTGATTTCCACAATGAGGGGATGCTCTCTCCCTGTGACTGTCTCATTCTGCTCCTAACCCCATTAGATACTCAAATTCAATTTTATTTTCCAACTTTACGCCCGTGAGCAAAAGGTCGTCATTTTGTTGGCTTCTGTTCTTTTCCAAATAAACATGCTACAAGGGAGAACGTCCCTTATGAGCAGCTCCCTGGCTATCCAAGGTTATCCAGGGTTCGGTCTGGCAACTCTGCCATCCCTTGGTGAGGAAGAGCCTGGAGGGCAGGTAGGCTTTGCCTGAGAGGTGAGGCGAGGCCAGGTCAGCTTCCAGGACAGAAGGGCTGAGGTTTCAGGGATCAGAAGTGAATGGGGGAGGGGAGGAGGACATGGGGGCGCTGCTCAGCCAATGCCCTAATGAAAAAGTATTTCTTCCAGTACCTTCTGGGTACTTAACTTGCTAAACGTCAAGGGGGTATAATAGAAAGACGACACCTCGGCCCTGCCTGCCCGGAGACAGGACTATACATAAGCAGCAGAGAGGGCTATCAGAAGCCCCTTGTCAATGCAAACGCGTGTGGTTCCGACACTAAGTGCCGCTGACTGAAAGAGACTAATTGGCTTCACTTATTGGGCTGTCAACCATGTCAGGTGTGGAGCTAAGCATTTTATGAATATGTGCCAGCCCAGAGCATCCTGGTACATGCATCTTCCTAGTGAATCCAGGCCATCTCTATTGTGTCATTTTTTAACAATCAATAAAGTGTGAATCCATTTCATTATATTTTTTAAAACTATGATTCAGGATTTGCGAGGGTTGGGGGGGAAACAGTGGTCACTGGAAGCCCATGTCTCATGCCTTATTTTGAGCTCAATTATAGGCCATCAGAAGGCTGTTGCTGGTTTAATTTCTACTGCAGCCAGTTTTGTTCGTGTGAGGGAGAAAGGAGGAGGCATTACATAAAATGGCATCAAGGTATGTCAGAGTTTATGGGGTGTTTTGCGTTATCAAGTTAAACAGGCACAGAAGCAACTCAGAATTGGCTGTAAGACACTGACTGAACTACAGAGAGAGTTCTTTAGGGAACAGTGGATCGAAATGAATCAGGACGCTGTGTGAGCTGTCATTGAACCCAGATTTCTTTTCCATTCTGTGTACCAGCATTTAATTCTGCATGTAGTTGAAGATGAGGTTTGATGTCTGTGAACAGCCTCGCAAGACAAGGACACAGATTCCATTAGCCCTGTGTGAAAATTTTACATATGTTGAAGCTGAATTTGGAAAACGTCCTGGTTTATCCACACTAGATCTTTTTTCAATGGTATTTTAATATTTTTCTTCCTTTTTTGCTTTGATAGTTCATTCTTCTTAATCTAATCCAGATACACTCATGGCCTTTATCCAGCTCTACCTTTCCTTCTGTAAAAGTATTTTGCAAGGACGCTAGTTTCTGTGGCTATTGGGAATGTGAAGAAAAGGTTGTGGAAGTTCGGGCAGGAGGGTCGAGAAGGCAGATTTCAGCTGAAACACTAATGCTTGGAGGATCCCTCTTGACACATCTCAGTCTTTGTGGAAGATGGATTTGCTCTGACAGCCTCTTGCCCTGCCCAGACTGCCTTCCAAGCGTCTGGTAACTGATTGTGTAGGAACGTGATAAATGCATCTCCCTCCTCACCCCCATCAGAAGGTCTTCCTGAACGCCAGCACTCCTTCATCGGTTCCCACGCCCACACAGTGAAGTTTAAACTCCAAACCAGCACTCAACTGACCAAGGGCAGCCACTGTCCCTCCAAACGGCCTCCTGAACACGCCTGTGCTCTCCTATTCTGCCTTTTTGCTCTGGCCATTCCTCCCACTTAAGAGGTCTCTCCTCTGTGTCCAGCCAAATCCTAGCTATCCGTTAAGTTCCAGTTCAAGAACCCCTCCCCCTGGAAGGTTTCCCTGACCCTCTCAGCTGAAAGTACTTGTTCCTGTCCTGCACTCAGCACTTCCTCTCTGCAAGGGGCCACCATGTAATTAATTATCCATGACACATTTGAGAGGGGATCCTACTCTAATAATTGAGCTGGGACCAGGAGGACTGTCTGGGGAAAACTGTTCTTGCATACCTGTTCATCTACGCCATTTTACTCTAAGTTCCTTAAGGTCCAAAACTATGTCATATGTTCCACAGTGTTTGCTAAGTCCAACACAGTGGCTTGTACAGAGAAGGCACTGATTAATGAGACAGAGAAGAAAGAGAATGAATTGATGGGAAGGGGTAGACAGATGATGGATGGATGCATAGGCAGATGGGTGGGTGGATGGATGGATGGGTGGGTGGGTGGATGGATGGCAGTTTGGGTGGGCGGATGGGTGGGTGGATGGACCTCCAAAGTGCCTACGCTTTTCTCAGAGAGTAAGCTAGTCACCCAAGGACTGTACTACTTACTTAAAAGCTCCTCTAGTTAAACGTTTTTTGAAAACTCTCCCTCTGAATTCTCCAAGTTGACCTCAGTTCTTCCACCCCAGCCGCCCCAGTTAAATGTGTTTCTCCGCTTCCCTCCGTGGCCCCAGCTGGAGGGCAGACACACCCTGGCCCTCATTTCCATTTGGTTTACTGTGGATTTCTCCAGGAGGCAAACAGTGTGCTTCCAGCAGAATGTCTTCCAATAAAGAAAGAAAAGATTCACCATCCAAGAAACAGCCGACTTGTTTGGAATAAACACTAATTGCACTTAAGTATGAATGGTACAGTCCAGTCCCAGGAAATCAGGAGCCTCATTTCACTTCTAGCAGTATCTCGTCTCTGGATTCATTTCTTAAACGCCGGTAACTTTCTAAGTATCAGGAATGCTAATCAGTTTTTTGTATTTTTCTAATGCATATTTCTCTCTCTTCCTCCCAACCCTCTCCCCACCCCCGTTTTCAGAAACGAGAAGGAATCCTCCAGTCTCGGCAAATCCAAGAGGAAATAACTGGTAACACAGAGTATGTCAACAGCATTGTTGCCAGCGATTCTGTAATGGAACACAGATGTTTCTCCGAAATTCATCCATTTGCTGATATTTAGTTTTCATTTATTGGGATTGCAAGAGGGATTAGACTTCAGCCAATGATTATAGTTTAGCCTTTTCCGTGCATTCAAAACATGCCTCTCAATGCTTAAGGTACAAACTTGGGTGGGGAAGTGGGGAGAGGGAATTAACCGTGATTGAAAAATTCTAATTTTGTGGCACTCCAGGAAAGAGTGTGCCCGAAAAAGCCAACCAGCATGAAATCATCATGCCATAAACATGGGGTTGAATTTAAATTGTTAACCTTCAAAAGGACATTTTTCTTCCTTTTCTGAATCTGATTTATATGGTCACATGCCATGACCCAGAAAGCCCCTCTCTACCTTAGGGTGGTGGATTGTTTGGGCTTTCTTTTTTGTTTGTTTTTTTTTTTCATTTACATTAAGAAATTGGAATATCAGAACATGTAAGAGTTTTGTCATGGGAAAGAGAAGTTTTGTTCTCAAGCAGAAAGAGCAGGGCGGTCGGTGTGCGTGGGTCTGAGATCCCTGGGCAGGCTTGAGCCCTGGCCGCACGCAAAACCGGGCAAAATTTGTTCGTATCATCTCCTGCTCCCCTAACTCTCCTCTATATTCCTTTGAACAAGAAGAGCAAGTGGAAAGAGCAGGGGCACATGAAGCAATGATTACACCTTCTAAAACCCCACACCCCAAAGGTGGAGGAGGAAACTGTCCTTGGTCTACCTGGCTTGAACTCCACGTTCATCATTCTTCCCAGTACACTACCCACAAGTCATTGTTTAACAGGTGACAGATGTATAGTTGGAATAAACCAACATAATAAGAACCAAAAACGTATTGAGAAGAAAATGTATTGAGCATTTAGTATATAGTAGAAATTATGCTAAAATCTTTCTATATATTAAATCATTTAATGCTCACAACATCTGATTGAGTTGTTTACCATTTTATCCTCATTTTAAGGATAAGTGACCTGAAACCCAGAGAGGTTCGGTAGTTTGCCCAAAGTCACACAGCAAGCAAATGGCTTTGTAAGATTTAAAACTAAGTAGTCTGACCCTAATGCTTGTGTTCCTAATACTTTGCTGCTTCACTGTATGAGTATGGTTCCAGCTCCTGCCCTCTTTGAGAAAACCTATTCTAGGTCAATGGCAGGTGCAGCTTGGGTGGGTATCACAGGATGGACAGGAGAGAGCCCAATCTGACCTCCCCAAGCCGATGCCCTCAGCAACTTGGGCAGTGAAATGCCACATTGGGATGGTACCTGAGCTCTGCTCCTAAAACATGGTTGGGAATCCTGAATCTCTGAGTCCAATATTCTTTCTCAACTGTAAGCAATAATGTGAGTTTATTTAAGGCAAGAAATAGTCCTTTATGCATCACTTATACCAGGCTTTATGCAAACACCAGTAAATCTATAAAGCAGAGGGGGAAATAGATGGTAATGTGGTAAAGACCACCCATAGCTGGAGACTTAGTGCGAATAAAATGCCAAGAAAGGAAGCTTTGGGGATCTGCCACCAAGGGTGCGGAGAGAAAAGTCACGCTGCCTTCTTTCTCCTTTTCCCGCAGGGCTCTTTCTGGAAGGCATGGTGAGTTGCATAAGAGTGTCCTCTGTCGCTGCTGACTGCCAGTGGGGTCTAGTTAATTCTGTAGCAGCTGGGAAGAACAGGCACTCAGCTTGATTCCTGCATGTGTGTCTGTGCCAACCTGGTGACAGGGCCAGTCGGTAGGGAGGGTCAGCGCACTGGTGGGAAGGGGAAAAGTAACCACAGCTGCAGTCCTCTTGCAAGTAACAAGACCACTGACCCTGCTGGGCTTCTGGATGGGTCCTGGGCATTTGCAGGGAAGTCTTGCTCTAAGCATATTGTGGAAGTAAAGCAAGAGGTGTACGTATGCGCTCGGGACTGTACCCTCTCCCCACTCTGTCCAGCCCTTGTAGAAGGTGCCTTTTTCCTCATCACACCTCCTACCTCTCTGGTCTCCCAGAACTTTGGGTGTGTTTATAAGGTCTGTGAATGTCCAAGATCACAATCACCATTCTGGCCATCTCAGATTTACTCATCAAGAGTAGGAGAGGCTGGTGGCGCAGTGGTTGAGAGTCCGCCTGCCGATGCAGGGGACGCGGGTCCGTGCCCCGGTCCGGGAAAATCCCACATGCCACGGAGCGGCTGGGCCCGTGAGCCATGGCCGCTGAGCCTGCGCATCCAGAGCCTGCGCTCCGCAACGGGAGAGGCCACAGCAGTGAGAGGCCCGCGTACCACAAAAAAAAAAAAAAAAAGAGTAGGAAAGGCAGCCCAGGACCACGAACCCTCCCAGCCCTGGTTCCTCTTGGAGATTTCTCATTCCCAGTCACAGATGCCTCCACTATTTCACCTCTCAGATCAGAGGACCATGGGGCCTATAGCAAAGAAAATCCCTGCAGGGAGAATGGCTTCGCTATTTTCTATGATTCTGTATTTACTGTGGATAATATATTGAAATATTCCAATCATTCTAATAATAACTCAGATCAGCAGATACTTCAGAGTTTACAGAGAATGTACTTTCTTGTCTTTCATCCTCATAACCCACCTAGGGGAGGTTCATGTTCAGTGGGCCTTTTTTCTATTATTATTTTTGGCTGTGTTTTGGCATGTGGGATGCTAGTTCCCTGACCAGGAATCGAACCTGTGCCCTCCGCAATGGAAGCGCAGGGTGTTAACCACTGGCCTGCCAGGGAAGTACCCAGTGGGCATTTTATGGAAGAGGAAAGTGAGGCTAAAAGGATTGAAGTGACCTGATCCCTCAAGAGGGGGAGCTCCCCTTCTGTCCTGGGGCTCTGTAGCTCCCAATCCGCTTATCTGCCCTCTGCCAGGAAGTATGTCTTGGGCACGTTGGTTTTGAAAATTAGGGAGTGATTTGGATGACATTCTGCTTCCAAAAAGCTTCAGAAACACTTTAGAATCATGACTAAATCATGATATCAAAGAATACAAATAGTAAAGAGAAATGACCGGTTCCAAGTCAGACTGCCTGCCAGAGCTCCTGAACCCCAGCTCAAAGAGGGCTGATGTCGAGGGTGGATACACACACACCTACATCTACACAGAGAGAAAAAGGCCCCTAAGATAAGAATCAACCCCAAATCTCTGCCCAAACCCAGTTTCCCAGCACAGTCTCATACCCCAAAGAATTCCCACCTGGAGCTGACCATGTGGCCTGTAGAGGCTCGTGGCTGGGACCTGGGTTGGCATCGGCTCTGGGCCCTACTTTACATTTTCCTCTTTTTTCAGAACGTGATGCCTTTGACACCTTGTTTGACCACGCACCAGACAAGCTGAATGTGGTGAAAAAGGTGGGAAAGAGGTGCCTGAGAGGGAGGGAGGGAGGGAGGGAGGGAGGGGGAGAGGGAGGGAGAGAGGGGAGCGAGATGTAGGAAGACATTAGGAAAACCCACCCCCTGCAGTTTGCAAGCTTCCCGAAACTGGTGTCATCACCAGACCACCACAAACACAGAGCTTTCCTGCTTGATGTCCGTTTTACCTGTCTTGTTTTCACTGGATGCCTTATCCAGTCCCTTTCTTCTCCCATTGGGATGACAGCATCTCTTGGGGGTTTCTGAGGCTACGGTCCTGTGTCTCCACACCCACACTGAACCCCGCCATCCCTGCTCCTCACACAGACCTCCCTCTGTCTCCCTGGCACCGGTACCTGCACCTAGGGGGACTGGAAGGAGGGACCCAAGGCGGTCATTTCTCCTCTGGCCCCCTGAGCCCGGCTAGGACACTCCACCTGTCACTCTGCCCTCTTAGCACTCCCTGCTCCTTGCACAGTTCTGGACCTGGCTATTGGAATCGCACAGTGCATGGGACTGCCAGTCCTGGGGGCCAGCCTTCCCTGTGGACTCAAGGAGTTTCGCAAGAGCCTTGTAGGCTGCTCAGCCTCACTCCGCTCGGCACAGGGATCCCGGGCCCGAGATCTTGGCTGGGTCTCGTCCTTTGTCATCATGGTTGAGTCACAGGGGCAGCCTCCAGGGTGAGAGTCTTCATCTCAATGTCTGGCTTGTGCTTTTCTTCTAGACGCTCATTACTTTCGTGAACAAGCACCTGAATAAATTGAACCTGGAGGTCACGGAACTGGAAACCCAGGTGGGTGACGGCCCCGTGTGCAGGGTGGGGGACAAGGCCCCGCTGGACAGCCACTGTTCCCAGTGCCCCAGCCACATTGCCAGGAGGGCTTTCCACCCTGATCCTGGAGCTTTTCCGGGGAAGGGAGAGGGGATTCTCTCTCTCTTCACTCAGAGGGGTGAACTGCATGGAATTTCTCTGAATTCTTTCCAGTATTTTATTTTGAAAAGTTGCAAGAATATTATCATGAATCCCCATGTACTCTTCACGCACATATACCAATTGTTAACATTTGGCCATATTTGGTTTTTTTTCTCTCTCGCCACCCCTAAATACCTCAGAATCACAATATAGTAATCAAATTCAGGCAGTTTTAACATCAGTACAATATGTTAATCTATTTAGGTTGAACCATATGAAATCGCTGATATGTGACTACTCTTGACCGTGTCACATGGTTCAGAGAAATACAGTTGTCCTCATATTCTCACCTGATGCATTTAGTTGTCACGTGTCTTTAGTTTCTTTTTAATAGAGAACAAATCCTCAGCCTCTCTTTGCATAACATCGACAATTTTGAAGAGTGTGGGCCATTTAGTTCATAGAATGCCTCTGTTCTTCTCCCTCATGATTAGAACCAGGTTATGCATGTTCAGGAACAGTACCATGGAGGCAATGCTGTGTTCTTCTCAGGCCATTTTTTTTTTAAAATATATATATATTTTTGGATGCGTTGGGTCTTCCTTGCGGTGCACGGGCTTCTCACTGCGGTGGCTTCTCTTGTTACGGAGCACAGGCTCTAGGCGCGTGGGCTTCAGTAGTTGTGGCTCATGGGCTCTAGAGCTCAGGCTCAGTAGTTGTGGCACACGGGCTTAGTTGCTCCACGGCATGTGGCATCTTCCCGGACCAGGGATCGAACCCGTGTCCCTTGCATTGGCAGGCGGATTCTTAACCACTGCGCTACCAGGGAAGTCCCTTCTCAGGCACTTTTCTCCATCAGTTCTGTTCCTGGTGGTGGTAACTTTGAGCACTTGGCTAAGTGGGCATCCCCCAGATTTCCCTACTGTAAAGCTCCTCCCCCCTACCCCCCGCTTTATAATTAATAACTAATCTTTATTAGGTATAATCTTTATACCGTGTAATGTATCCTGTTTCCCAACCTCTTTTCATTCGCAGTGAACTTCTAAAGTGTGGTTTTCTTTTGAACACAGGGGCACCTCCTATTATTGTTAAAGGCAATGCCCGGGTCTGTGACTGAGATCTGCCTGGGTGTGTCTGGACTCTGGAGGCAGCTTCCTATGCTCTTCAGGAGATAGGGAACGCGCTGCAAAAGCAATGATTCCTGGAGAGGGCTGGAATGAGCTCTCCCTTCCCCATGGGCAGGGAAGGGGTCTCTGCCGAGCATATCTGGTGTCTATCTGCGAGTTTTACCACCAAGTCATTGGAACCAGCAGTCAGGGATGGGAGCAGTCTAGGTCAGTGGTACTCACAGCTGTGACTAACCCGGACCCTAACCTAGGGTGCTCCCCTGAGTTGACAGATTAGTTTCTTTCATTCTCAACCCATTCCAGCCACAGCCAGAATTAGGCCTAGTTAACTAGTTCCATGGGCAGGCCGTGATTTTGACACGGTTGCTGGGGTCTATTTCCCATTGTCCACCCTGGGGTGGCCTGGGATGAGTCATGCTCGGGCCCTACCAGCCAGATGGATGGAAACAGGGAGGAAGCTGCTTCTAGGTCAAGTTCATACTCCAGGTTGTTTGCCCATAACCAAGGCCCACCAATCAGTCACCCAGCAGAGCTCAGACAGAATACTAATTCCCTCTAGGATTTTTAAAGTTTCCCAAGATGATTCCAAGAACTTTGACCTCTTGTGAACTCTAGTAACTGTTGTTTATACAAATATTTGATGGCCCTGCCTCCTTTGCAAGGTTCTAGAATAGCAGATATGCACCTGACCTCTGTAACTTTGCTCAGGCCATTCTCCATACCCAGAACACCTACTCCTTTCAAATTTCCCTCATCCCACAGGCGCCGGGACCAGCTCTAAGCCTCTTGCCATGGCCCTGAGCACACGGTTGTGCTTTATCAGCAAGAGCCAGTACATCGTGTCTAACTGCTTTGTTGTTTTCCTGGATAGAAATAGCAGTAGTTAGTATGTGTTAAGTGTTGCCTACACACCAAGCAGTGTTCTAGGCACCTTACACATATTTACTGGTTTAGGCCGCATGATAACCCTATGAATTAGATACTATATTATTATTGTCCCCATTTTACAGGTGAGAAAAATGAGGCACAGAGAAGCTCTGTAACTTGCTCAAGTCACTCAGTTAATAAGTGGTAGAGCTAGAGGCCAGCTCCAGAGCACACGTTCCTAACAGCTATACTGTGCTGCCTCTCAAGCAGTAATGAGGCGAGGGTGAGAGGGGAGAGGATGCCCAGGCCGGTATGACACTAGATCTTTCCCTGTTCATAAAGCAGAAGTAGCCCTAGTGGCCTCATGCCGTTGGCCTTGGACATCCCCTTTCCCTCCTCCCTCTGCCCTCCCTAGCTAACTCCAGCTCATCCCTCATGTCTCCACCCAGGCAGCGCCTGCTCCAGAAGCCTTCCCTGTTGCCTTCAGTGGGATGAGTGACCTTCGTCAGTCTCATGCAGGCCAGCATGCCTCCCTCCATCAGAGCAGCAGCTGCATTTCCTCCACAACAGTCTCGCCACTATACCATGAGTTCCTCCAGGGCAGGGGCCACACCTGACCCACCTCTGTGGTCCCTGTGCCAGATCAGGGCTTGGTACATAGTCAGTACTCAGTAAATACTGGACCAATTGAGATCAGGACCATGGGCTTGTGGCTTCTGTGCTGGACCAGCCAGACATGGGGCAGGCCTGCTGCAGAGCAGACCTTCCTGCCTTGGGTTACTGCCCCTCACCCACTGCCAGCAGCCTGCCTGGGGATATAGCCTTTGCGGGGGTCAACACGGAAGCTGATGTGCCCCTGGAAGGGCCTGGGCTGGGGCGCTCAGGGGCCCAGTGCCTTCACCTGTCTCTCTCCCTCCAGTTTGCAGATGGGGTGTACCTGGTGCTGCTCATGGGGCTCCTGGAGGGCTACTTCGTGCCCCTGCACAGCTTCTTCCTGACCCCGGACAGCTTTGAACAGAAGGTTAGGGGAGGTGACATCACGGGAGGCCCGAGCCCACATGCCTGACCCATCTGCCCACACCTCTGCTGAGGCCATTTGGGGAAAAGGCGGCGGCTTCCCCTCTGCCCAGAGTCGTCAGTGGTTGGATGGGGGGCTCATTGTGATGTACAGCTGAGCTGGGACGCAGCTACCTACAGGCCACTGAGCATCCTGAACAGCTTTCCCTCTCCTGCACCTTGGTCCCCTAGCCGTATGCTCCTGCCTGGGGCCACAGCCCAGCCTCATCTCTCCCCAGAGGTGACAGGTGGCTGCAAGGCTGGTCAGACCTGAGGCCGGCACTTAGCCGATTTCTGATGCCTTTCACAGGCTGCCCCAGCCCACCTGCTAGACAAGGGGCATTTGGTCCCAAGCAGAAACCCTTCTCTGCCTCTTGAACATGTCTTGCTGTCTGATCCTTTCAACTGTGGGCACTTATGTCCCTGAGTTTACAGTCCTGGCAGTGACACAAGAACACAGTAAGACAGGGAGAGGATTTTTAACTCCTCTGGGAGTGCTTCACCAACAGCAGGCTGGGCCTGCCTCACACTCCTCATGGCCTGCCCAGTTTGGCAGCCTCATTTTAGCTCAGCCCCTGCCCCACTGGCTACAGTGCTGGTTCCTTCACTTTCCAGGGGCAGGTCACAGGGAGCCCCAAGGGTCCAGGAATGAGTGTGCAGCACCTCATGCACTGCCTCTCTCTCTCCAGGTCTTGAACGTCTCCTTTGCCTTTGAGCTCATGCAAGACGGAGGATTGGAAAAGCCAAAACCACGGCCAGAAGGTACTTTGCTCTTCCCTGGGTTGGTGACAATAGGCAAGGCCCTCCCCTGCACACAGGTTTTCAGGGCACAGAGCAAGGCTCATGTCTGATACCAGAGGGAAGACTATCTTTTCTGAAGCCTGCTTTGCCATTTGCAGGGGAAGGTGGGACAGGGTGCAGCTGCTTAGTCCTGGGCATCCTTTGCTAACTGCAGATCGCACAGCCTCAGGGAAAAAAAGCAGAACCTGAAATCCCACACATGGGGTCATAGGGATAAGGGCCCATGCAGACGTGTCACAGAGCGGAGGTGCTGCTGCAAGAACTGTCCTGGCCTGGTTTCCAGGTTCTTCTGTGCCTGGACAGGGTGCTGACCTGCCCAAGAACTATCTCCCAGGTAGGCAGGGGGAAGATACAGGGGTCATCACAGGCAGCTTCACTCGGAGAACCATCACAGGCAGCTTCACTCGGAGAACAATTCCGTTTTCTGCCCTTTGCTTGCTCCAGCTCTGCCCAAGGACAAGGTTTGATTTGTCAGGTTTAGGTTGCAAATGTTAAGGCTGAAAAAATACAAAAGGAGCAAAATGCTCCAGCAGCACTCCCATGCTTGCGCTTGAAGCAATGTGTGCATTTGTAGGGGAAGATGGTAAGACTTGGTTTAAACTGGAAGGACCAGGTAGGGCTTTTGTATTTATTTATTTTTTCTTTTATATTGGAGTCTAGTTGATTAACAATGTTGTGTTAGTTTCAGGTGTACAGCAAAGTGATTCTGTTATACATATACATGTATCTATTCTTTTTCAAATTCTTTTCCCATTTAGGTTATTACAGAATATTGAGCAGAGTTCCCTATGCTATACAGTAGGTCCTTGTTTGGTATCTATTTTAAACATAGCAGTGTGTACATGTCAATCCCAATCTCCCAATCTATCCCTTCCCTCCACCCTTCCCCCTGGTAACCGTAAGTTCATTCTCTAAGTCTGTGGGTCTGTTTCTGTTTTGTAAATAAGTTCATTTGTATAATTTTTTTTTAGATTCCACATATAAGCGATATCATATGATATTTGTCTTTCTCTGTCTGACTTACTTCACTTAGTATAGTCTCCAGGTCCATCCATGTTGCTGCAAATGGCATTATTTCATTCTTTTTAATGGCTGAGTAATATTCGATTGTATATATGTACCACATCTTCTTTATCCATTCATCTGTCGATGGACATTTAGGTTGCTTCCAGGTCTTGGCTATTGTAAACAGTGCTGCAGTGAACACTGGGGTGCATGTATCCTTTCGGACCATGTTTTTCTCCAGATATATGCCCAGGAGTGGGATTGCTGGATCATATGGTAGCACTATTTTTAGTTTCTTAAGGAACCTCTGTTTCTTAAGGAACACTGTTCTCCACAGTGTCTGTACCAAGTTACATTCCCACCAACAGTGTAGGAGGGTTCCCTTTTCTCCACACCCTCTCCAGCATTTATTGTTTGTAGACTTTTTGATGACGGCCATTCTGACTGGTATGAGGTGATATCTCATTGTAGTTTGGATTTGCATTTCTCTAATAATTAGCGATATTGAGCATCTTTTCATGTGCCTCTTGGCCATCTGTATGTCTTTTTTGTAGAAATGTCTATTTAGGTCTTCTGCCCATGTTTTGATTGTGTTGTTTGTTTTTTGATATTGAACCTCATGAGCTATTTGTAAATTTTAGAGATTAATCCCTTGTCGGTCACATCATTTGCAAATGTTTCCTCCCATTCTTTGTCTTTTCTTTGTCTTTTCGTTTTGCTTATGGTTTCTGTTTCTGTGCAAACGCTTTTGAGTTTAATTAGGTCCCATTTGTTTATTTTTGTTTTTATTTCCATTACTCTAGGAGACAGATCAAAAAATACATTGCTGCGATTTATGTCAAAGAGCATTCTGCCTATATTTTCCTCTAAGAGTTTTATAATATCCAGTCTTAAATTTAGATCTTTAGTCCATTTTGAGTTTATTTTTGTGTATGGTGTTAAGGAATGGTCTAATTTCATTTTTTTACATGTAGCTGTCCAGTTTTCCCAGCATCATTTATTGAAGAGATTGTCTTTTCTCCATTGTATAGTCTTGCCTCCTTTGTCATAGATTAACTAACCATAGGTGCATGGGTTTATTTCTGGGCTTTCTATCCTGTTCCATTGATCTATATGTCTGTTTTTGTGTCAGTACCCCACTGTTTTGATGACTGTAGCTTTGTAGTAATAGTCTGAAGTTAGGGAGCCTGATAAATACATCATGCCACTCCCTTCTGGCCTGCAGAGTTTCTGCTGAGAAATCAGCTGATAACCTTATGGGAGTTCCCTTGTACATTATTTGCTGCTTTTCCCTTATTGCTTTTAATATTTTTTCTTTGTCTTTAATTTTTGTCAGTTTGATTACTATGTGTCTCAGTGTGTTCCTCCTTGGGTTTATCCTGCCTGGGACTCTGTGTGCTTCCTGGACTTGGGTTACTGTTTCCCCTCCCATGTTAGGGAAGTTTTCAGCTATTATCTCTTCAGATATTTTCTCAGGCCCTTTCTCTCTGTCTCTTCTCCTTCTGAGACCCCTATAATGTGAATGTTGCTGCATTTAATGTTGTCCCAGAGGTCTCTTAGACTGTCCTCATTCCTTTTCACTCTTTTTTCTTTATTCTGTTCCATGGCAGTGATTTCCACCATTCTGTCTTCCAGGTCACTTATCTGTTCTTCTGCCTCAGTTATTCTGCTATTGATTCCTTCTACTGTATTCTTTACTTCACTTACTGTATTGTTCAACTGGTTTGTTCTTTAGTTCTTCTAGGTCTTTGTTAAACACTTCTTATATTGTCTCGATCTGTGCCACCATCCTTTTTCCGAGATCTTGGATCATCTTTACTATCATTACTCTGAATTCTTTTTCAGGTAGATTGTGTATCTCTACTTCACTAGTTATTCTTCTGGAGTTTTATCTTTTTCCTTCATCTGGACATATTCCCCTGCCCTCTCATTTTGTCTAACTTTCTGTGATTGCGATTTCTGTTCTGCAGGATGCAGGGTTGTATTTCTTGCTTCTGCTGCCTGCCCCCTGATGAATGAGGCTGTCTAAGAGGCTTCTGCAGGCTAGCTGGTGGGAAGGACTGGTACCTGCCCACTGGTGGGTGGAGCTGGGTCTTGTCCCTCTGGTGGGGAGGGCCGTGTAAGGGGGTGTGTTTATTGGGCAGCCGTCTACTCAGGAAGACTTTAAGCAGCCTGTCTGCTGATGGGTGGGGCTGTGTTCCCACCCTGTTGGTTGTTTGGCCTGAGTCAGTCCAGCACTGTAGCCTAGTGTGAGGCCAGGTCTTGGGTGAGTCTTGAGAAAATGGTGTCCTCCAAGAGGGCTCACACCAATGAGTACTCCCAGAACTGCCGCCACTAGTGTCCTGGTCCCCACAGGCAGGAGACCCTCCAATACTAGCAGGTAAGTCTGGCCCAGTCTCTTAATGTGGTCACTGCTTTTTACCCTGGGTCCTGGTGCACTTGAGACCCTGTGTGCACCCTCCAAGAGTGGAGTTTCTGTTTCTCCCAGTCCTGTGGAATTCCTGTGATCAAACCCTGCTGGCCTTCAAAGCTAGAGTCCCTGGGGGCTCCTCCTCCTATTGCCAGATCCCCAGGGTGGGGAGCCTGATGTGAGGCTCAGAAGTTTCACTCCTGTAGGAGAACCTCTGTTATATATTTTCCAGTTTGTGGGTCACTCACCCAGCATGTATGGGATTTGTTTTTATCATGATTACGCCCCTCTTACCATCTCATTGTGGCTTCTTCTTTGTCTTTGGATGTAGGGTATCTTTTTTGGTACGTTCCAACATTTTTTTGTTGGTGGTTATTCAGCAGTTAGTTGTGATTTTGGTGTTTCCAGAAGAGGAGGTGAACTCATGTCCTTCTACTCCTCCATCTTGTCTCCTCTCCCCCAGGGCTTTTGTATTTAGACATTAGGATAGAGGAGTAAGCATCCCAGACAGGATGGCCATGTGAGCAAATGTCCTGCCTGGGAAATGGGGAAGGGCTTAGCTTATGAGACAGCCAAGCATGTGGCTAAGCCATGACAGACCTTGGTCCAGGCCCTACCCCACCAGCCTTGGGCAACTTACTGGTCACAGTTTTCATGTCTATAAAAGTGGAAATCCTAGGGACATGCACATTATATGATTAAATGTGATGATGTCTGATGCACAGCACCTGACACCTAATAATGAGTATATAGCAGTTACCTATTTGGCTGGAATATTAAGAGTATGAATTGAATAATAGTTGATTACAGTGAAGCAAGTCCTGGAGGGACTTGATGCCAAGGCAGCAAGTTTGCACTTGATTCTGTAGGCAGTAGGAGTCATGGAAGTTTCTTGAGCAAGTGAGTGATGTAATCAGAGCTCTATTCCAGAGAGATGACTTGGAAGGCAGTGTGAAGAACAGATATTTAGATGTGGGGCACCATCAGCAGTACTGGGGAACCTAGGAGGAAAAAACAAGCTTGGGAGGGGAGATAAGAGTGTCAGCTTTGGAAACCTTGAGGTCGACACCTAGGCATTGGCACAAGCAGAACTGGAGTTCGGGTAGAAGATCAGGGCTGTGGTTATATCACTGCAAGTCTTCCACTTGTTCCATTCTCTCTTGGTGTATAACAGGAAAGCATGTAGAGAAAAGGGAAGGGTTAGGGACAATATCTTGTGGGAATGCCTTTACTCATGAAGCTGGAGAAGAAAGCAGGAAGACTGGAGGAGAGAGGTCAATTGTGAAGACATTGGTTGGTCCCTGTCTCATGACTCTTTCCAGACCTCAGTAACTATCAGCTCTGGTCAACAAAAGCCAATCCCTTAGTGTCATTTATCATCACCTTGTTCTAAGCACCTGGTCACTGCCAGAGGAGGACCTCTAGCAAGGCTGCTGTCCCTCACAGGGTTGTCTCCCTGCAAGGCCACCATAGCCATGCTAATGCCTTTAGAAGTAGACCCTGAGTGTCCTGTGGCCAGCTGTTAAGCACCCTGCTTCTGGGTAGGAGAGACATAGCAGGATAGTCCGGCCAGCATTTCTGTGTCTGTTTTCTTGAACTGCTTAATATGAAACTTCCTGGTTACAGATTGGAAGTACTTCTTCTGATACTTCAGTTTTCAAGCATTTATTTCCCTTAAGACAGTTTTCCCAATATCAATTAATTTATAGGGATATTTCAGTATATAGATGACATTTCTTGTATAAATATTAAACTGCTTACTATGAAATTTCCTGACCAATATGAATGGAAAAACACATCTGTTTTATTTGCTATTATACTGGGCACCATGCCCATGCTGAAAATTTCCAGTGCGTAAAGGAGAATTGAAATGGTATTTTGTGAGACCATACTTGATGAGAGGTATACCCCAGCATTCTTGTTTCTCTGCTTCTAACTGGGAGGTGAAATTCAGTAGTAAATGCTGCAGACTTTCAAAAGGGGCTAATCTGGGTAATTCTTTGAGGGTGTTTCAGCATCAAACTGGATGTGGCAGAGGCATTTTTCATGGCAAATGTTTTTCAGGTCAGGAAAATGCATCCTCTGCCATGCTGTTTGACGCTCAAAGCTCTGTTATACCTTGAAATCCCCTGGAAACTTTGGGTTTCCATCTCAGATGACTTTTGCTGCCCAGGCTTCATAATCTTCCAGTACCCCAGTTAGTGTAAGCCAAGTGTTAGCAGCGAGTTCATGGCCAGCGGAGCAGTTGACATATTGGCATGAAGCTGGTGGCTTTCTATTTAGGGTATCATACCATGTGTCTTCAAATGCACATGCCTACCCTGTTATCGTCATCCAAGTAGACTCATCATTGAGTATGGCTAAGACCCCAGCACAACAGACAGGTGGGGACTAGAAGAAACTTACTACAAGGCAGGAATGAAATCTGCATGTAAGACAGCCAGCAGGCTGACAAGGAGTCAAATAGCTGGGACCAAGCTACTCAAAACAATGCTGAAAATCCAGGCAGGTGAAGGCAGCTTAGTTGTAGATGATCAATACTATCTGTGGAATGATTTGGTCAGTGGCTGGAAATATGGGAAATGGTTCAACTTCCCTTCCCCATTCCCTTAGGGATAGTGTACAGACCAGTGGCAAAAATTTTAAACTCTGATAATGTCAAGTATTAACGAGGATGTACAAAAACTGCTGTTTCTGTTTGTCCTTATCAATACATTTAATATTTGTAATACCACCGTGGTATTAAATGCAGAATGATGGCCTGCCCCAAAATGTCCACATCCTAATCCCCGGGACCTGTTAATACCTTACATGGTAAAAGGGACTTTACAGATGTGATTACGTTGAGGATCTTGAGCTGGAGAGATTACCTTGGATCATCTGGGTGGTTCCAGTGTAATCACAAGAGAAGAGGGAAGCAGAAGACTCATCAGAATGATGTAACATGAGAAAGATTCAACCAGCCATTGATGGCTTTGAAGATGAAAGGGGGCCATGAGCCAAAGAATGCTGGTAGCCCCTAGAAGCTAGAAAAAGCAAGAAAACAGATTCTCCCCTGCTGTCTCCAGAAGCAAACACGACCCTGCTGATACCTTGATTTTATCCCAGTGAGACACATTTTGGACTCTGACCTTTAGAACTGTAAGATAATAGCTTTGGATTGTTTTAAGCCACCAAATTTGTGGTAATATGTTAAAGCAGCAATAGAAAACTAATATACCCTATGACCAGCAATTCCACTCTTAAGTATGCCTGTCCATATACTGGGACCCTAGTCCAAAAATATCCATGATAGACTAAACTGGAGAGTGCCTCCCCAGGGAACAAGCTCAATAAGTTGGAGTATATCCATACCATGGATTATTACACAATGGCAACAATAAGAAAGAATGAACTGAGAAATCGCGTGAGAGACTTCTAGTTACTGTAGCATGAAGAGGTCAGTGATTATCCTCTGCAAAAAAAGCAAGTGTAAAACTGGACAAAATGATCAAAAACAGGCATTTCAAGGCACTGAATATTTACCAGAAGTAGATAACAGACTGAGAAGCATTCTTGAAAAAATGACAGAATATACTAGAATAATTATACCTCAATAAAACAATAAATTATACCTCAATGAAATTGTTTAAAGGATGAATCCTATAAACAATTTTGAGGAAAAAGAAATCACAAAATAATATGCATAGTATGAGTATTTATATAAACTGTAAAAATAGATAAAACTACAGTCTGCTGTTTAAAGGTGCATATGTTGCTGGTGGAGCTATGAAGAAGAGCAAGGAGGTGATCACGATAAAAGTGAGGATTTTGGTTATCTTTGAAGGGTGAGAGAGGGTTGTGACCTGAATGCAGAGAGAAAGGGGGTGCTTCTAGGGTACTGACAATGTTTGTACCTGAGACATGGGTGGTGGTTACGTGAGGATTCCCTTAAAAGTATTTAAAACTGAACATATATATGTTGAATGTACTTTTCTGGATGCTTGTCATATGAAAAAAATTTAATATGTAAAGAAATGGCAAGATCACCAGATAGGGTAGCAGGCCACCACGAAAATGACCAATACCAAAGGATGGATTCTGTCTCAGTGGGGAATAGGGAGTAAACAGGAGAGCGAGACAGAGACTGAGGATGAGCTACATCCATTGGAGGTGGGATGGAGGCTGGAACATGATGGACATCTTGGGGGCTGGGCTTACCCTGAGTAGGCAGCCTGTGGCCACCCAACTTATTCCAGCCCCCACCAGCTGGTGGCACTGAGCCACCAGGTTTCTTCCCACCTTGGTCAGGGAACTCAAAGATGGGGGTGGAGAGACTTCAGAGAAGGGAGGGGCCTCAGACTGGGATGAGACAGGCTGGGGTAGCCCAAAGGGGTCCATGGAGGGCATAGCCACACAGGGCCATGTCCCCTTGTGTAAAGCCTGGGTTTCTGCATTAGCAGAGTTCCTCTCCCTCCTAGACTTCTGCATCTTTTAAAGAACCACAGACTCATTTCGGATGGTCCTCTGATGGATGGGAATTGTCACTAATGCCACTGAGTGAGAGGAGCAAACCTAGAGCCCTTTCCCCTTGACCAGAGGCCATTTTCTCCTCAGAGTGGTCTTGGGTCTGATTTGTCTCTTTCTTGGCCCCAGCCAACCAGACAGCCTCTGCTCTGGCTGTCTCTACAGGTGCCCTACCATCCTGACTGCCTGCTCCCAGATAGGGACTCTGGGCCAGCACAGAGAAATGATCAGAGCAGTGCTAACTTGCTAATCACATAATTTATTAGCCCAGGGTTTTAAAGAGGCTCTATATTGCAGGGAGTCACAGATCATTCCCAGGAAGCCAAAGCTCTTCTCCTAGCTGAGATGGCCTACCCACTGGCCTACCCAGAACTACCTGTGTGGCTGTTGGTTTTCTTGAAAAGAACAGACAATAAGCAGTGTCTCTGACTGTAGTCCCCCCCCACTTCACCAGGCCCACCTCATGGTGATCACCTGTAGGAAGAAGCAACTCAGATTTGCCAAGGAGCAGGGCTTAATCTTTGTGAATGGTAACCCCCTGGAGTTGTGCAGTGCATAGGCTTAACAGCTATACATAACAGCTCTGCTACTAGGCAAAGATGGGAAAGTGGGAAGGAAACTGCCATTTAGGGAGCCCTTCATATGTTCCAGGTGTTTTTCATAAAACCCAGTTTTACCAGTGAGAAAACTGATACCGAGACATTAAATGACTTTACGCCTTTAACCCATTGTAGTGAAGATGGACTTCAAACTTCAGTGGGTGTTAAAATTAAAACAGAGGAGACATATCAAGATGGCAGAGTAGAAGGATTCAGAGCTCACCTCCCCCCATGAACGCCAAAAATACATCTACACGTGGAGTAATTGTCACTGAAAATTAATTGGAGATTGGCAGAAAGACTCTTGTACAACCAGCACTGTAAGAAAGATCCACACAGAATCGGGTAGGAAGGGAAGAGAAGTAATCAGGGACCTGTGCCCCTGGGAGGGGACTCAGAAGAGGAGGGGGATTACATGGACAGAGATCTCCCTGGGGAGGGAGCAGTTTGAGCCACATATTGGGCACGCCAGCCCTGCGGTCTAACACCAGGTAGACGAGTTCCCTTAGGCTTGACAATCAGTGGGACTAATAGGAGGGCTGTAAGAAACCTAGACTCCTCATGAAGAGCACACACACACTTGCTAGCTCCCAAAACAAGCGGAGGAAGCAGATTGAAACCGCTTGGGACTCTGACCGGGTTCCCACAACTGCCCCAGCCTGAGCGGAGTACACACTCCAGCCCCACTTGCTCCATGATGCTGCTCCACACTAAGGCAAGGGCTGCTGCGGCCAAGGGGAGTGCTCAGTTGTGAGGGATGGAGCTGGCTCAGACATAGAACAGCATCTGAAAGGGGCAGGAGAACCCATTACTGGTGCTTATGGAGGCAGCACATTAGAAGCAGTCTGAGACCCTAGCTAGGGCTGGGACTGCCATGGCCCACACACAGACCCACACTGAGTGCCCAATCCAGCACTGCTCTGCTCTGAGATGAGGGTGCCAGTGATGGGAGGGGGAGAGCACACACTTAGGGGGAACAGAGCCAGTTCAGACCCTACCCTCAGGGCTTCTGCTTCAGCAACTTGGGACCCAACCTTGCTCCAAATAAGGTGATATCAGCCACTGAGCAGAGCAGAAGGCCCAGCTCACACCTAGCTCTGGATCTAGCCCCTTCATCTCCAGCCCCACCTCCTACCAATGTGATACCTGCCAGAACACCATGGGGGAAGATGTGACTCATGCTCATGTCAGATCCAGCTCTCCCACCAAAGCCGCTGGGCACATGCAGACTGTATAGGGTCACGCCCATACAAGGACACCCATTCAAGACCAGAGTAGGTAACTGTTTCACCTAATCTCATAGAGACAGAGAAAGTTAGGCAAAAGGAGAAGATAGAGGAATTTGTTTCAATTGAAAGAACAAGAGAAAACCCCTGTAAAACAACTAATGAAATGAAAATAAATAATTTATCAGATAAAGAGTTCAAAGCATTAATAATAAGAATGCTAACTGGATTACTGAAAAAAAATAGATTAATACAGTGAGAATTTTAATAAAGAACTAGAAAATATAAAAAAGTACCAGTCAGAACTGAAGAATTCAATAAATGAAATGAAAAACATGCTAGAAGGAATTAACAGCAGACTAGGTAATACAGAAGAACGTGTAAGTGATCTGCAAGATAGAATAATGGAAATCACCCAGTCATAACAGCAAGAATAAAAAGAAATTTTAAAAAATAAGAACACTTTAAGGGACCTCTGGGACATCAAGCATGAAAAAAAAATCAGATTATGGGGGGGTCCCAGATGGAGAAGAGGGAGAAAAGTGTCCAAAATGTATTTGATGAAATTATGGCTGAAAAATTCCTGAACCTGAAGAAAAAAACAGATATCCAGGTACAGGAAGCACAGAGGGTCCCAAACAAGATGAACCCAAACAGACCCACACCAAGACATATTATAATTAAAATGGCAAAAGTTAAAGAGAGAATTCCAAAGACAGCAAGAAAGAAAACAGACTAATATATATCAGGGAACACCCATAAGGCTATCAGCTGATTTTTCTGCAGGAACTTTGCAGGCCAAAAGGGAGTGGTATGCTATATTTAAAATGCTGAAAGGGAAAAACCTGCAACCCAGGATACTCTACCCAGCAAAATTATCATTTAGAATTGAAGGAGAGATACAGAACTTCTCAGGCAAGCAAAACTAAAGAGTTCATCAATACTAATGTGACCCTAAAAGAAATGTTAAAGAGTCTTCTCTAAGTGGAAAATAGGAGGCTAATACAAGAAGTATCTATAGGAAAGGAAAAATCCCACTAGTAAAGCAAATATGTAGTAGAGGATGAGGATCAACCAATTAAATAAGCTAACATGAAGATTAAAAGACAAAAAACATTGTAAAATCAATTTTAACTGCAACAAACAGTGAAGGAATACACATGAAGATGTAAAAGAGGACATCAAAAACACAAAATATTGGGGAGGGGAGTAAAAAACTGTAGATCTTTTAGCATGTGTTTGAACTTTGTCAGTTACACATAGTTATAGGTCAACATATATGAACCCCATAGTAACCACAAATCAAAAACCTACAATAGATACACAAAAGATAGAGAGAAAGGAACACAAGCATACCACTAAAGAAAATCATCAAACCAAAAGGGAAGAAACTAAAAGAAGAAAAGAACAGAGAAGAACTACAGAAACAGCCAGAAAACAAGTAACAGAATGGCAGTAAGTACATACCTATCAGTAATCACTTTAAATGTCAATAGACTAAATGCTCCAATCAAGACATAGGGCAGGGCTTCCCTGGTGGTGCAGTGGTTAAGAATCCGCTTGCCAATGCAGGGGACACAGGTTCGAGCCCTGGTCCGGGAAGATCCCACATGCCATGGAGCACCAAAGCCTATGCACCACAACTACTGAGCCTGTGCTCTAGAGCCCACAAGCCACAACTACTCAGCCCATACGCCTAGAGCCCATACTCCAAAACAAGAGAAGCCACTGCAGTGAGAAGCCTGCGCACCCCAACGAAGGGTAGACCCCGCTCGCCACAGCTAGAGAAGCCCACACGCAGCAGCGAAGACCCAATGCAGCCATAAAGGAAGGAAGGAAGGAGGGAGGGAGGGAGGGAGGGAGGAAGAGAGAGAGAGAGAGAGAGAGAGAGAGAAAGAAAGAAAAGACAGAGCAGAAAGGAGCAAGCAAAGCAATCAAGATGGTGGAGTAGCAGGATGTGAAGCTCACCTCTTGCCACAAATACATCAAAAGTACATCTACATGTGGAATGATTCTCACAGAATATCTACCAAATGCTGGCAGAAGACCTCTGACCTCTGAAAGGGCAAGAAAATCTCCATGTAACTGGGTAGAACAAAAGAAAGAGAAAAAAGAAAGTGAGAAAGGAATCGGAATGGGACCTGCACCCCTGGGAGGGAGCTCTGAAAGAGGAAAGCTTCCTGCACCCTGGGAAGTCCCCTCACCAGTAGGGACATCAGCCAGGACAGAGCTTCAGAGCCTTGGAAGAGAACGCAAGAACCAGTTTGCAGCAGAAAGAATGCAGAGAGACCTGCACAGATGGTCAGTGCCACGGCTCTCCTCTCCCCAGTGCATCTGCCAGGGAAAGCGTGGGCTGGGTGCAGAAGCTTGGGCTTTGGAGATCAGACCTGGGGAGAGGATTGGGATGGGCTGCATGGAAACAGCCTGAAGGGGCAACCACACCTGAGGATGTATGCAGAGGAAGCCTGGGCCACCTTAGAGGCAAGGAGCCATTGTGCGGTGGCATGCAAGGGAAGGGGCGGGACCCACCATTACACTCTTTTTCCCTGCATGTGCTCTCAGGTGGCAGGACACTGCCTACAGGAGCTCCAGGAGCAGTCACAAGCTGCCACTGCCGGTGCCCCATTTCAGGAGTGGTTGTGAACTGCTTCCATTCCCATCACATGCTCTGGGGACATGCATGAGCCACCACCGCTGCTGAGAACACCATGATGGGCACCAGCTGCTGCATCTACACACTCCCTATTAAGGGGATAACAGCCAGCACATACTGAGGAAAGAGGTGACAAGCATCCATACTAAAAACAGCCCTTGCACCAAAAATACTAAACCCACACAAGCTACACAGGGGCACTTCCACATATAAACAGCCCTCCAAGACCTCAATAGATAATTGTTTCTCCTAAACTCACAGAATAAGAGAAGTATAAGTAAAATGAAGAAGCAGAGGAACCACTCCCAGTTAAAAGACCAAGAGAATTCCCCTGAAAGAACAATGAAACAGATCCCTTCAGCCTAATAGACACCAATTTCGAAAAGGAGATAAAGAAAATACTGAAGGAATTAGGAAAGGCTATCAACAGAAATGCAAAGTACTGCAGAAAGGAACTAGAAACTGTAAAGAGGAACCAAGGAAAATTAGAAAACTCATTTGCCAAGACAAAAACCGGACTAAAGGCAATGAATAGCAGAATAAATAATGCAGAAGAACAAATAAGTGACCTGGAAGATAGAATAATGAAAATCACACAGGACAGCAGACAAAGACCAATTAAAAAAAAAATGAAAGCAATATAAGAGACCTATGGGATAATATAAAGTATGCCAATCTATGCATAATAGGGATTGTAGAAGGGGAAGAAAGAGAAAAGGGGATTGAAAGTGTATTTGAGGATATTATGGCTGAAAACTTCCCAAACCTAAAGAAGGAAACATATCCAGGTACAGGAAGCACAGAAGGTCCCAAACAAGGTAAACCCAAACAGACCTACACTGAAACATATTATAATAAAAATGGCAAAAGTTAAAGAGAGGGTTCTAAAGGCAGCAAGGAAAACACAGAGTTCATTACAAGTGAACATAAGGCTATCAGCTGACTTCTCTACAGAAACGTTGCAGGCTAGAAGGGAGTGGAAAAAATATATTCAAAGTCCAGAAAGGGAAAAATCTGCAACCTAGGATACTCTACTCAGCAAAATTATCATTTAGAATAGAAGGAGAGATAAAGAATTTCTCAGAAAAGCAAAAACTAAAAGAATACAGCAATACTAAACCTATCCTAAAGGAAATATTGAAAGGTCTCCTATAAATAGAAAAGAAGTAAGAATATATAGGAAAGAGAAAATCACAATTGGAAAACAAATCACCTAAATAAGCGAGTACACAGATTTTTTTAAAAATCAAAAAATGTCTGTGAAAGTGATGATAACCACAATGAACAGCAAAAGGATGAACATGAAGATGTAAAACAGGACATCAAAATCATGAAATATGGGGGAGGAAGAACATGTAGCTTTTTTTTTTCATTTCCTAGAATGTGTTTGAGCCTATATGACTACCAGTCTAAGGTGAGTAGATACAGGATGGGGTTAACATACTTGAAAAACAGGCTAACCACAAATCAAAAACATACAATAGATTCACACAAAAAAAACAAAACATGAGAACATAAGTATAATACAAAAGAAAATCATCAAACCACAAAAGAAAGGGACAAAGAAGAAATATTAAATCAATGGGGAAAAGTGTTAAAATGGCAATAAATAGATATCTATCAATAATTATCTTAAATGTCAATGGACACAATGCTCCAATCAAAACACACAGAGCAGCAGAGTGGATTTTTAAAAAAAGAGCCTACAATATGCTGCCTACAAGAGACCCACTTTAGGGCAAAGGATATACATAGATTGAAAGTGAGGGGATGGAAAAAGATATTTCAAGCAAACGGGAATGAAAAAACAGAGGTTACAATTCTCATATCAGACAAAATAGACTTTAAAGCATAGGCCATAAAGAAAGATAAAGGACACTGTATAATGATAAAAGGATCAACACAGGAAGAGGATTGTACACTTGTCAACATACGTACACCTAATATAGGAGCACCCAAATACATAAAACAAATACTAACAGACATAAAGAGAGAAAATGACAGTAATATAATAATAGTAGGAGACTTTAACACCCCACTCACATCAATGGACAGCTCTTCTAGACAGAAGATTAATAAGGTAACAGAGATCTTAAAGATACAGTAGAACAGTTATACATAATTGATATTTTCAGGACATTACATCCAAAAAATCAGAATACACATTCTTTTCAAGTGCACATGGAACATTCTCTAGGATTTACCACACACTAGGGTACAAATCAAGCCTCAACAAATTTAAGAGTATAAAAATTATCTCAAACATCTTTTCTGACTACACCAGCATGAAACTAGAAATCAACCACAGAAAAAGAAACGAGAAAAAAATGATTACATGGAGATTAAACAACATACTACTAAAAAACAACTGGATCAACGATGAAATCAAAAAGGAAATTTAAAAATACCTTGAGACAAATGACAGTGAGAACACACCATACAAAATCTTTGGGGTGCAGCAAGAGCAGTTCTCAGAGGAAAGTTCATAGTGACACACGCCTTTCTCAGAAAACAAGAAAAATCAAGTAAACAACCTAACCTACACTTAAAAGAATTAGAAAAAGAACAAACAAAACCTAAAGTCAGCAGAAGGAAATAATAAAGATCAGAGAGGAAATAAATAAAATAGAGATTAAAAAAACAATAGACATTCTCTGACATAAATCGCAGCAGGATTTTTTTTGATCCACCTCGTAGAGTAATGAAAATTAAAACAAAGATAAACAAATGGGACCTAATTAAACTTAAAAGGTTTTGCACAGCAAAGGAAACCATAAACACGAAAAGACAACCCACAGAATGGGAGAAAATATTTGCAAAGGAAGCAACTGACAAGGGATTAATCTCCAAAATATACAAACAGCTCAAGCAGCTCAATATCCAATAAAACCAAAAAACCCAATCAAAACATGAAGATCTAAATAGACGTTTCTCCAAAGAAGACATACAGATGTCCAAAAAGCACATGAAAAGATGCTCAACATCACTAATTATTAGAGAAATGCCAATCAAAACTACAATGAGGTATCACCTCACAGTGGTCAGAATGACCATCATCAAAAAAATCTACAAATAGTAAATGCTAGAAAGGATGTGGAGAAAAGGGAACCCTCCTACACTGTTGGTGGGAATGTAATTGGTACAACTATTATGGAGAACAGTACGGAGTTTCCTTAAAAAACTAAAAATAGAACTACCATATGATCCTGCAATCCCACTCCTGGACATATACCCAGATAAAATCATAATTCAAAAAGATACATGCACCCCTATGTTCATTGCAGCACAATTTACAATAGCCAGGATGTGGAAGCAACCTAAATGTCCATCAACAGAGGAATGGATAAAGAAGATGTGGTGTGTGTGTATGTATGTATTTATATATATATATATCTCACAATGGAATATTACTCAGCCATAAAAAAGAATGAAAGAATGTCATTTGCAGCAACATGGATGGACATAGAGATTGTCATACTGAGTGAAGTAAGTCAGACAGAGAAAAACAAATATCATATATCGCTTCTATGTGGAATCTTAAAAAATGTTACAAATGAACCTATTTACAACACAGAAATAGAGTCACAGATGTAGAAAACAAAGTTATGGTTACCAGGGGGGAAAAGGAGGGGAGGGATAAACTGGGAGATTGGAATTGACATACACACACTACCATATATAAAGTAGATTACTAAAAGACCTACTGTATAGCATGGGGAATTCTTCTCAATACTCTGTAATGACCTATATGGAAAAAGAATTTTAAAAAGAGTGGATATATGTATATGTATAACTGTTTCACTTTGCTGTACAGCAGAAACTAACACAACCATTGCAAATCAACTATACTCCAATAAAAATTAAATTTTAAAAAACAATAGGAAAAAAATCAATAAAACCAAGAGCTGGTTCTTTGAAAGAGTAAACAAGATTGACAAACCTCTAGCCAGGCTCACCA